>NW_026961705.1:0-110000 GCF_963924245.1 Chroicocephalus ridibundus
CCTTTTCCACATGGCGTCACGCCAGGCCCAAAAATGGCCATATGTCTGGAGACTGGTCCCATGCTCAAAGAGCCATCAGGGAAAACTATGCCTTGTTCTAAAGCTCTTTGGGAACCGCTTGCATAGCCCCACACACCTGGGGGCTGCAGGCTTTCCTGCTGCCTTCAACCTCAAAAGCACCCTTTTTCACATGGCGTCACGCCAGGCCCAAAAATGGCCATATGTCTGGAGGTTGGTCCCACGCCCAAAGAGCCAGCAGGGAAAACTATGCCTTGTTCTAAAGCTCTTTGGGAACCGCTTGCGTAGCCCCACACACCTGGGGGCTGCAGGCTTTCCTGCTCTCTTCAGCCTCAAAACCACCCTTTCCCACATGGCACTCCGCCAGGCACAAAAATGGCCATATGTCTGGAGACTGGTCCCACGCCCAAAGAGCCAGCAGGGAAAACTATGTCTTGTTCTAAAGCTCTTTGGGAACCGCTTGCGTAGCCCCACACACCTGCGGGCTGCAGGCTTTCCTGCTCTCCCTCAGCCTCAAAAGCACGCTTTCCCACTTGGGTTCGCGCCAGGCCCAAAAATGGCCATATGTCTGGAGATTGGTCCCACGCCCAAAGAGCCAGCAGGGAAAACTATGCCTTGTTCTAAAGCTCTTTGGGAAACGCTTGCGTAGCCCCACACACCTGGGGGCTGCAGGCTTTCCTGCTGCCTTCAGCCTCAAAACAACCCTTTCCCACTTGGCATCGCGCCAGGCCCAAAAATGGCTATATGTCTGGAGAATGGTCCCATGCTCAAAGAGCCATCAGGGAAAACTATGCCTTGTTCTAAAGCTCTTTGGGAACCGCTTGCGTAGCCCCACATACCTGGGATCTGCAGGCTTTCCTGCTCTCCCTCAGCCTCAAAAGCACGCTTTCCCACTTGGGTTCGCGCCAGGCCCAAAAATGGCCATATGTCTGGAGATTGGTCCCACGCCCAAAGAGCCAGCAGGGAAAACTATGTCTTGTTCTAAAGCTCTTTGGGAACCGCTTGCGTAGCCCCACACACCTGCGGGCTGCAGGCTTTCCTGCTGCCTTCAGCCTCAAAACCACCCTTTCCCACTTGGCGTCACGCCAGGCCCAAAAATGGCCATATGTCTGAAGATTGGTCCCACGCCCAAAGAGCCAGCAGGGAAAACTATGCCTTGTTCTAAAGCTCTTTGGGAAACGCTTGCGTAGCCCCACACACCTGGGGGCTGCAGGCTTTCCTGCTGCCTTCAGCCTCAAAACAACCCTTTCCCACTTGGCGCTGCGCCAGGCCCAAAAATGGCCATATGTCTGGAGAATGGTCCCACGCCCAAAGAGCCAGCAGGGAAAACTATGCCTTGTTCTAAAGCTCTTTGGGAACCGCTTGCGTAGCCCCACACACCTGGGGGCTGCAGGCTTTCCTGCTGCCTTCAGCCTCAAAACCACCCTTTCCCACTTGGTGCCTCTCCAGGCCCAAATTGGCCATATATCTGGAGACTGGTCCCTTTCCCAAACAGCCAGCAGGGAAAACTATGCCTTGTTCTAAAGCTCTTTGGGAACCGCTTGCGTAGCCCCACACACCTGGGGGCTGCAGGCTTTCCTGCTGCCTTCAGCCTCAAAACCACCCTTTCCAACTTGGCCCCGCGCCAGGCCCAAAAATGGCCATATGTCTGGAGACTGGTCCCACGCCCAAAGAGCCAGCAGGGAAAACTATGCCTTGTTCTAAAGCTCTTTGGGAACCGCTTGCGTAGCCCCACACACGTGGGGGCTGCAGGCTTTCCTGCTGCCTTCAGCCTCAAAACCACCCTTTCCCACATGGCACTCCGCCAGGCACAAAAATGGCCATATGTCTGGAGACTGGTCCCACGCCCAAAGAGCCAGCAGGGAAAACTATGCCTTGTTCTAAAGCTCTTTGGGAACCACTTGCGTAGCCCCACACACCTGGGGGCTGCAGGCTTTCCTGCTGCCTTCAGCCTCAAAAAAACCTTTCGCAATTGGCGCCGCGCCAGGCACAAAAATGGCCATATGTCTGGAGGTTGGTCCCATTCCCAAAGAGCCAGCAGGGAAAACTATGCCTTGTTCTAAAGCTCTTTGGGAACCACTTGCGTAGCCCCACACACCTGGGGGCTGCAGTCTTTCCTGCTGCCTTCAGCCTCAAAACAACCCTTTCGCACTTGGCGCTGCGCCAGGCCCAAAAATGGCCATATGTCTGGAGACTGGTCCCACGCCCAAAGAGCCAGCAGGGAAAACTATGCCTTGTTCTAAAGCTCTTTGGGAACCGCTTGCATAGCCCCACACACCTGGGGGCTGCAGGCTTTCCTGCTGCCTTCAGCCTCAAAACCACCCTTTCCCACTTAGCATCGCGCCAGGCCCAAAAATGGCCATATGTCAGGAGACTGGTCCCACGCCCAAAGAGCCATCAGGGAAAACTATGCCTTGTTCTAAAGCTCTTTGGGAACCGCTTGCGTAGCCCCACACACCTGCGGGCTGCAGGCTTTCCTGCTGCCTTCAGCCTCAAAACCACCCTTTCCCACATGGCGCCACGCCAGGCACAAAAATGGCCATATGTCTGGAGGTTGGTGCCACGCCCAGAGAGCCAGCAGGGAAAACTATGCCTTGTTCTAAAGCTCTTTGGGAACCGCTTGCGGAGCCCCACAGACCTGGGGGCTGCAGGCTTTCCTGCTGCCTTCAGCCTCAAAACCACCCTTTCCCACATGGCGCCGTGCCAGGCACAAAAATGGCCATATGTCTGGAGATTGGTTCCACGCCCAAAGAGCCAGCAGGGAAAACTATGCCTTGTTCTAAAGCTCTTTGGGAACCGCTTGCGTAGCCCCACACACGTGGGGGCTGCAGGCTTTCCTGCTGACTTCAGCGTCAAAACCACCCTTTCCCACTTGGTGCCTCTCCAGGCCCAAAATGGCCATATGTCTGGAGACTGGTCCCACGCCCAAAGAGCCAGCAGGGAAAACTATGCCTTGTTCTAAAGCTCTTTGGGAAACGCTTGCGTAGCCCCACACACCTGGGGGCTGCAGGCTTTCCTGCTGCCTTCAGACTAAAAACCACCCTTTCCAACTTGGCATCGTGCCAGGCACAAAAATGGCCATATTTCTGGAGACTGGTCCCTTTCACAAAGAGCCAGCAGGGAAAACTATGCCTTGTTCTAAAGCTCTTTGGGAACCGCTTGCGTAGCCCCACACACCTGGGGGCTGCAGGCTTTCCTGCTGCCTTCAGCCTCAAAACCACCCTTTTCCACATGGCGTCACGCCAGACCAAAAATGGCCATATGTCTGGAGGCTGGTCCCACGCTCAAAGAGCCAGCAGGGAAAACTATGCCTTGTTCTAAAGCTCTTTGGGAACCGCTTGCGTAGCCCCACACACCTGGGAGCTGCAGGCTTTCCTGCTCTCCCTCAGCCTCAAAAGCACGCTTTCCCACTTGGCCCCGCGCCAGGCCCAAAAATGGCCATATGTCTGGAGACTGGTCCCACGCCCAAAGAGCCAGCAGGGAAAACTATGCCTTGTTCTAAAGCTCTTTGGGAAACGCTTACGTAGCCCCACACACCTGGGGGCTGCAGGCTTTCCTGCTGCCTTCAGCCTCAAAACCACCCTTTCCCACTTGGCGCCACGCCAGGCACAAAAATGGCCATATGTCTGGAGTTTGGTCCCACGCCCAAAGAGCCAGCAGGGAAAACTATGCCTTGTTCTGAAGCTCTTTGGGAACCGCTTGCGTAGCCCCACAGACCTGGGGGCTGCAGGCTTTCCTGCTGCCTTCAGCCTCAAAACCACCCTTTCCCACTTGGCCCCGCGCCAGGCCCAAAAATGGCCATATGTCTGGAGACTAGTCCCATGCCCAAAGAGCCAGCAGGGAAAACTATGCCTTGTTCTAAAGCTCTTTGGGAACCGCTTGCGTAGCCCCACACACCTGGGGGCTGCAGGCTTTCCTGCTCTCCCTCAGCCTCAAAAGCACGCTTTCCCACTTGGCCCCGCGCCAGGCCCAAAAATGGCCATATGTCTGGAGACTGGTCCCACGCCCAAAGAGCCAGCAGGGAAAACTATGCCTTGTTCTAAAGCTCTTTGGGAAACGCTTACGTAGCCCCACACACCTGGGGGCTGCAGGCTTTCCTGCTGCCTTCAGCCTCAAAACCACCCTTTCCCACTTGGCGCCACGCCAGGCACAAAAATGGCCATATGTCTGGAGTTTGGTCCCACGCCCAAAGAGCCAGCAGGGAAAACTATGCCTTGTTCTGAAGCTCTTTGGGAACCGCTTGCGTAGCCCCACAGACCTGGGGGCTGCAGGCTTTCCTGCTGCCTTCAGCCTCAAAACCACCCTTTCCCACTTGGCCCCGCGCCAGGCCCAAAAATGGCCATATGTCTGGAGACTAGTCCCATGCCCAAAGAGCCAGCAGGGAAAACTATGCCTTGTTCTAAAGCTCTTTGGGAACCGCTTGCGTAGCCCCACACACCTGGGGGCTGCAGGCTTTCCTGCTGCCTTCAGCCTCAAAACCACCCTTTCCAACTTGGCGCTGCGCCAGGCCCAAAAATGGCCATATGTCTGGAGCTTGTCCCACGCCCAAAGAGGCAGCAGGGAAAACTATGCCTTGTTCTAAAGCTCTTTGGGAACCGCTTGCGTAGCCCCACAGACCTGGGGGCTGCAGGCTTTCCTGCTGCCTTCAGCGTCAAAACCACCCTTTTCCACATGGTGCCACGCCAGGCACAAAAATGGCCATATGTCTGGAGGTTGGTCCCACGCCCAAAGAGCCAGCAGGGAAAACTATGCCCTGTTCTAAAGCTCTTTGGGAACCGCTTGCGTAGCCCCACACACCTGGGGGCTGCAGGCTTTCCTGCTGACTTCAGCCTCAAAACCACCCTTTCCCACTTGGTGCCTCTCCAGGCCCAAATTGGCCATATATCTGGAGACTGGTCCCTTTCCCAAACAGCCAGCAGGGAAAACTATGCCTTGTTCTAAAGCTCTTTGGGAACCGCTTGCGTAGCCCCAGAGACGTGGGGGCTGCAGGCTTTCCTGCTGCCTTCAGCCTCAAAACCACCCTTTCCCACTTGGCGCCGTGCCAGGCACAAAAATGGCCATATATCTGGAGATTGGTTCCACGCCCAAAGAGGCAGCAGGGAAAATTATGCCTTGTTCTAAAGCTCTTTGGGAACCGCTTGCGTAGCCCCACACACCTGGGGGCTGCAGGCTTTCATGCTGCCTTCAGCCTCAAAACCACCCTTTCCCACATGGCGTCACGCCAGGCCCAAAAATGGCCATATGTCTGGAGACTGGTCCCACGCCCAAAGAGCCAGCAGGGAAAACTATGCCTTGTTCTAAAGCTCTTTGGGAAACGCTTGCGTAGCCCCACACACCTGGGGGCTGCAGGCTTTCCTGCTGCCTTCAACCTCAAAACCACCCTTTCCCACTTGGCGCTGCGCCAGGCACAAAAATGGGCATATGTCAGGAGGTTGGTCCCACGCCCAAAGAGCCAGCAGGGAAAACTATGCCTTGTTCTAAAGCTCTTTGGGAACCGCTTGCGTAGCCCCACACACCTGGGGGCTGCAGGCTTTCCTGCTGCCTTCAGCCTCAAAACCACCCTTTCCCACTTGGCCCCGCGCCAGGCCCAAAAATGGCCATTTGTCTGAAGATTGGTCCCACGCCCAAAGAGCCAGCAGGGAAAACTTTGCCTTGTTCTAAAGCTCTTTGGGAACCGCTTGCGTAGCCCCACACACCTGGGGGCTGCAGGCTTTCCTGCTGCCTTCAGCCTCAAAACAACCCTTTCCCACTTGCCGCTGCGCCAGGCCCAAAAATGGCCATATGTCTGGAGTTTGGTCCCACGCCCAAAGTGCCAGCAGGGAAAACTATGCCTTGTTCTAAAGCTCTTTGGGAACCTCTTGCATAGCCCCACACACCTGGGGGCTGCAGGCTTTCCTGCTGCCTTCAGCCTCAAAACCACCCTTTCCCACTTGGCCACGCGCCACGCCCAAAAATGGCCATATGTCTGGAGACTGGTCCCATGCCCAAAGAGCCAGCAGGGAAAACTATGCCTTGTTCTAAAGCTCTTTGGGAACGGCTTGCGTAGCCCCACACACCTGGGGGCTGCAGGCTTTCCTGCTCTCTTCAGCCTCAAAAGCACACCCTTTTCCACATGGCGTCACGCCAGGCACAAAAATGGCCATATGTCTGGAGACTGGTCCCACGCCCAAAGAGCCAGCAGGGAAAACTATGCCTTGTTCTAAAGCTCTTTGGGAACCGCTTGCGTAGCCCCACACACCTGGGGGCTGCAGGCTTTCCTGCTGCCTTCAGCCTCAAAAGAAACCTTTCGCCATTGGCGCCCCGCCAGGCCCAAAAATGGCCATATGTCTGAAGATTGGTCCCACGCCCAAAGAGCCAGCAGGGAAAACTATGCCTTGTTCTAAAGCTCTTTGGGAACCGCTTGCGTAGCCCCACACACGTGGGGGCTGCAGGCTTTCCTGCTGCCTTCAGACTCAAAACAACCCTTTCCCACTTGGCGCTGCGCCAGGCCCAAAAATGGCCATATATCTGGAGACTGGTCCCACGCCCAAAGAGCCAGCAGGGAAAACTATGCCTTGTTCTAAAGCTCTTTGGGAACCGCTTGCGTAGCCCCACACACCTGGGGGCTGCAGGCTTTCCTGCTGCCTTCAGCCTCAAAACCACCCTATCCCACATGGCGCCGTGCCAGGCACAAAAATGGCCATATATCTGGAGATTGGTTCCACGCCCAAAGAGCCAGCAGGGAAAACTATGCCTTGTTCTAAAGCTCTTTGGGAACGGCTTGCGTAGCCCCACACACCTGGGGGCTGCAGGCTTTCCTGCTGCCTTCAGCCTCAAAACCACCCTATCCCACATGGCGCCGTGCCAGGCACAAAAATGGCCATATATCTGGAGACTGGTCCCTTTCCCAAAGAGCCAGCAGGGAAAAATATGCCTTGTTCTAAAGCTCTTCAGGAACCGCTTGCATAGCCCCACACACCTGGGGGCTGCAGGCTTTCCTGCTGCCTTCAGCCTCAAAACCACCCTTTCCCACATGGCGCCACGCCAGGCCCAAAAATGGCCATATGTCTGGAGTTTGGTCCCACGCCCAAAGTGCCAGCAGGGAAAACTATGCCTTGTGCTAAAGCTCTTTGGGAACCTCTTGCATAGCCCCACACACCTGGGGGCTGCAGGCTTTCCTGCTGCCTTCAGCCTCAAAACCACCCTTTCCCACTTGGCCCCGCGCCAGGCCCAAAAATGGCCATATGTCTGGAGACTGGTCCCATGCCCAAAGAGCCAGCAGGGAAAACTATGCCTTGTTCTAAAGCTCTTTGGGAACCGCTTGCGTAGCCCCACACACCTGGGGGCTGCAGGCTTTCCTGCTGCCTTCAACCTCAAAAGCACCCTTTTCCACATGGCGTCACGCCAGGCACAAAAATGGCCATATGTCTGGAGGCTGGTGCCACGCCCAAAGAGCCAGCAGGGAAAACTATGCCTTGTTCTAAAGCTCTTTGGGAACCGCTTGCGTAGCCCCACACACCTGGGGGCTGCAGGCTTTCCTGCTGCCTTCAGACTCAAAACCACCCTTTCCCACTTGGCGCCATGCCAGGCCCAAAAATGGCCATATGTCTGGAGGTTGGTCCCACGCCTAAAGAGCCAGCAGGGAAAACTATGCCTTGTTCTAAAGCTCTTTGGGAACCTCTTGCGTAGCACCACACACCTGGGGGCTGCAGGCTTTCCTGCTCTCTTCAGCCTCAAAACCACCCTTTCCCACTTGGCGCCAAGCCACGCCCAAAAATGGCCATATGTCTGGAGACTGGTCCCACGCCCAAAAAGCCAGCAGGGAAAACTATGCCTTGTTCTAAAGCTCTTTGGGAACCGCTTGCGTAGCCCCACACAAACTGGGGGCTGCAGGCTTTTCTCTCGCTTTCAGCCTCAAAACCACCCTTTCCCACTTGGCGCTGCGCCAGGCCCAAAAATGGCCATATGTCTGGAGAATGGTCCTACGCCCAAAGTGCCAGCAGGGAAAACTATGCCTTGTTCTAAAGCTCTTTGGGAATCTCTTGCATAGCCCCACACACCTGGGGGCTGCAGGCTTTCCTGCTGCCTTCAGCCTCAAAACCACCCTTTCCCACTTGGCCCCGCGCCAGGCCCAAAAATGGCCATATGTCTGGAGACTGGTCCCATGCCCAAAGAGCCAGCAGGGAAAACTATGCCTTGTTCTAAAGCTCTTTGGGAACCGCTTGCATAGCCCCACACACCTGGGGGCTGCAGGCTTTCCTGCTGCCTTCAACCTCAAAAGCACCCTTTTCCACATGGCGTCACGCCAGGCACAAAAATGGCCATATGTCTGGAGACTGGTCCCACGCCCAAAGAGCCAGCAGGGAAAACTATGCCTTGTTCTAAAGCTCTTTGGGAACCACTTGCGTAGCCCCACAGACCTGGGGGCTGCAGGCTTTCCTGCTGCCTTCAACATCAAAAGCACCCATTTTCACATGGCGTCACGCCAGGCACAAAAATGGCCATATGTATGGAGGCTGGTCCCACGCCCAAAGAGCCAGCAGGGAAAACTATGCCTTGTTCTAAAGCTCTTTGGGAACCGCTTGCGTAGCCCCACACACCTGGGGGCTGCAGGCTTTCCTGCTGCCTTCAACCTCAAAACCACCCTTTCCCACTTGGCGCCATGCCAGGCCCAAAAATGGCCATATGTCTGGAGGTTGGTCCCACGCCTAAAGAGCCAGCAGGGAAAACTATGCCTTGTTCTAAAGCTCTTTGGGAACCTCTTGCGTAGCCCCACACACCTGGGGGCTGCAGGCTTTCCTGCTGCCTTCAGCCTCAAAACCACCCTTTCCCACTTGGCGCTGCGCCAGGCCCAAAAATGGCCATATGTCTGGAGACTAGTCCCATGCCCAAAGAGCCAGCAGGGAAAAATATGCCTTGTTCTAAAGCTCTTTGGGAACCGCTTGCGTAGCCCCACACACCTGGGGGCTGCAGGCTTTCCTGCTGCCTTCAACCTCAAAAGCACACCCTTTTCCACATGGCGTCACGCCAGGCACAAAAATGGCCATATATCTGGAGACTGGTCCCTTTCCCAAAGAGCCAGCAGGGAAAAATATGCCTTGTTCTAAAGCTCTTCGGGAACCGCTTGCATAGCCCCACACACCTGGGGGCTGCAGGCTTTCCTGCTGCCTTCAGCCTCAAAACCACCCTTTCCCACATGGCGCCACGCCAGGCCCAAAAATGGCCATATGTCTGGAGACTAGTCCCATGCCCAAAGAGCCAGCAGGGAAAACTATGCCTTGTTCTAAAGCTCTTTGGGAAACGCTTGCGTAGCCCCACACACCTGGGGGCTGCAGGCTTTCCTGCTGCCTTCAACCTCAAAAGCACCCTTTTCCACATGGCGTCACGCCAGGCACAAAAATGGCCATATATCTGGAGACTGGTCCCACGCCCAAAGAGCCAGCAGGGAAAACTATGCCTTGTTCTAAAGCTCTTTGGGAACCGCTTGCGTAGCCCCACACACCTGGGGGCTGCAGGCTTTCCTGCTGCCTTCAACATCAAAAGCACCCTTTTTCACATGGCGTCACGCCAGGCACAAAAATGGCCATATGTCTGGAGGCTGGTCCCACGCCCAAAGAGCCAGCAGGGAAAACTATGCCTTGTTCTAAAGCTCTTTGGGAACCGCTTGCGTAGCCCCACACACCTGGGGGCTGCAGGCTTTCCTGCTGCCTTCAGCCTCAAAACCACCCTTTCCCACTTGGCGCCATGCCAGGCCCAAAAATGGCCATATGTCTGGAGGTTGGTCCCACGCCTAAAGAGCCAGCAGGGAAAACTATGCCTTGTTCTAAAGCTCTTTGGGAACCTCTTGCGTAGCCCCACACACCTGGGGGCTGCAGGCTTTCCTGCTGCCTTCAGCCTCAAAACCACCCTTTCCCACTTGGCGCCAAGCCACGCCCAAAAATGGCCATATGTCTGGAGACTGGTCCCACGCCCAAAGAGCCAGCAGGGAAAACTATGCCTTGTTCTAAAGCTCTTTGGGAACCGCTTGCGTAGCCCCACACACCTGGGGGCTGCAGGCTTTCCTGCTGCCTTCAACCTCAAAAGCACCCTTTTCCACATGGCGTCACGCCAGGCACAAAAATGGCCATATATCTGGAGACTGGTCCCACGCCCAAAGAGCCAGCAGGGAAAACTATGCCTTGTTCTAAAGCTCTTTGGGAACCACTTGCGTAGCCCCACAGACCTGGGGGCTGCAGGCTTTCCTGCTGCCTTCAACATCAAAAGCACCCATTTTCACATGGCGTCACGCCAGGCACAAAAATGGCCATATGTCTGGAGGCTGGTCCCACGCCCAAAGAGCCAGCAGGGAAAACTATGCCTTGTTCTAAAGCTCTTTGGGAACCGCTTGCGTAGCCCCACACACCTGGGGGCTGCAGGCTTTCCTGCTGCCTTCAACCTCAAAACCACCCTTTCCCACTTGGCGCCATGCCAGGCCCAAAAATGGCCATATGTCTGGAGGTTGGTCCCACGCCTAAAGAGCCAGCAGGGAAAACTATGCCTTGTTCTAAAGCTCTTTGGGAACCTCTTGCGTAGCCCCACACACCTGGGGGCTGCAGGCTTTCCTGCTGCCTTCAGCCTCAAAACCACCCTTTCCCACTTGGCGCTGCGCCAGGCCCAAAAATGGCCATATGTCTGGAGACTAGTCCCATGCCCAAAGAGCCAGCAGGGAAAAATATGCCTTGTTCTAAAGCTCTTTGGGAACCGCTTGCGTAGCCCCACACACGTGGGGGCTGCAGGCTTTCCTGCTGCCTTCAGCCTCAAAAGCACACCCTTTTCCACATGGCGTCACGCCAGGCACAAAAATGGCCATATGTCTGGAGACTGGTCCCACGCCCAAAGAGCCAGCAGGGAAAACTATGCCTTGTTCTAAAGCTCTTTGGGAACCGATTGCGTAGCCCCACACACCTGGGGGCTGCAGGCTTTCCTGCTGCCTTCAGCCTCAAAAGAAACCTTTCGCCATTGGCGCCCCGCCAGGCCCAAAAATGGCCATATGTCTGAAGATTGGTCCCACGCCCAAAGAGCCATCAGGGAAAACTATGCCTTGTTCTAAAGCTCTTTGGGAACCGCTTGCGTAGCCCCACACACCTGGGGGCTGCAGGCTTTCCTGCTGCCTTCAGACTCAAAACAACCCTTTCCCACTTGGCGCTGCGCCAGGCCCAAAAATGGCCATATATCTGGAGGTTGGTCCCACGCCCAAAGAGCCAGCAGGGAAAACTATGCCTTGTTCTAAAGCTCTTTGGGAACCGCTTGCGTAGCCCCACACACCTGGGGGCTGCAGGCTTTCCTGCTGCCTTCAGCCTCAAAACCACCCTTTCCCACTTGGCGCCTAGCCAGGCACAAAAATGGCCATATGTCTGGAGTTTGGTCCCACGCCCAAAGAGCCAGCAGGGAAAACTATGCCTTGTTCTAAAGCTCTTTGGGAACCTCTTGCGTAGCCCCACACACCTGGGGGCTGCAGGCTTTCCTGCTGCCTTCAGCCTCAAAACCACCCTTTCCCACTTGGCCCCGCACCAGGTCCAAAAATGGCCATATGTCTGGAGACTGGTCCCTTTCCCAAAGAGCCAGCAGGGAAAACTATGCCTTGTAGTAAAGCTCTTTGGGAACCGCTTGCGTAGCCCCACACACCTGGGGGCTGCAGGCTTTCCTGCTGCCTTCAGCCTCAAAACCACCCTTTCCCACATGGCACTCCGCCAGGAACAAAAATGGCCATATGTCTGGAAGTTGGTCCCACGCCCAAAGAGCCAGCAGGGAAAACTATGCCTTGTTCTAAAGCTCTTTGGGAACCGCTTGCGTAGCCCCACACACCTGGGGGCTGCAGGCTTTCCTGCTCTCTTCAGCCTCAAAACAACCCTTTCCCACTTGGCGCTGCGCCAGGCCCAAAAATGGCCATATGTCTGGAGACTGGTCCCACGCCCAAAGAGCCAGCAGGGAAAACTATGTCTTGTTCTAAAGCTCTTTGGGAACCGCTTGCGTAGCCCCACACACCTGGGGGCTGCAGGCTTTCCTGCTGCCTTCAGCCTCAAAACCACCCTTTTCCACATGGCGCCACGCCAGGCACAAAAATGGCCATATGTCTGGAGGTTGGTGCCACGCCCAAAGAGCCAGCAGGGAAAACTATGCCTTGTTCTAAAGCTCTTTGGGAACCGCTTGCGTAGCCCCACAGACCTGGGGGCTGCAGGCTTTCCTGCTGACTTCAGCCTCAAAACCACCCTTTCCCACATGGCGCCGTGCCAGGCCCAAAAATGGCCATATATCTGGAGATTGGTCCCACGCCCAAAGAGCCAGCAGGGAAAACTATGCCTTGTTCTAAAGCTCTTTGGGATCCGCTTGCGTAGCCCCACACACCTGGGGGCTGCAGGCTTTCCTGCTGCCTTCAGCCTCAAAACAACCCTTTCCAACTTGGCCCCGCGCCAGGCCCAAAAATGGCCATATGTCTGGAGACTGGTCCCACGCCCAAAGAGCCAGCAGGGAAAACTATGCCTTGTTCTAAAGCTCTTTGGGAACCGCTTGCGTAGCCCCACACACCTGGGGGCTGCAGGCTTTTCTGCTGCCTTCAACCTCAAAAGCACACCCTTTTCCACATGGCGTCACGCCAGGCCCAAAAATGGCCATATTTCTGGAGACTGGTCCCACGCCCAAAGAGCCAGCAGGGAAAACTATGCCTTGTTCTAAAGCTCTTTGGGAACCGCTTGCGTAGCCCCACACACCTGGGGGCTGCAGGCTTTCCTGCTGCCTTCAGCCTCAAAAGAAACCTTTCGCCATTGGTGCCCCGCCAGGCCCAAAAATGGCCATATGTCTGAAGATTGGTCCCACGCCCAAAGAGCCAGCAGGGAAAACTATGCCTTGTTCTAAAGCTCTTTGGGAACGGCTTGCGTAGCCCCACACACCTGGGGGCTGCAGGCTTTCCTGCTGCCTTCAGACTCAAAACAACCCTTTCCCACTTGGCGCTGCGCCAGGCCCAAAAATGGCCATATATCTGGAGGTTGGTCCCACGCCCAAAGAGCCAGCAGGGAAAACTATGCCTTGTTCTAAAGCTCTTTGGGAACCGCTTGCGTAGCCCCACACACCTGGGGCCTGCAGGCTTTCCTGCTGCCTTCAGCCTCAAAACCACCCTTTCCCACTTGGCGCCACGCCAGGCCCAAAAATGGCCATATGTCTGGAGTTTGGTCCCACGCCCAAAGAGCCAGCAGGGAAAACTATGCCTTGTTCTAAAGCTCTTTGGGAACCTCTTGCGTAGCCCCAAACACCTGGGGGCTGCAGGCTTTCCTGCTGCCTTCAGCCTCAAAACCACCCTTTCCCACTTGGCCCCGCACCAGGTCCAAAAATGGCCATATGTCTGGAGACTGGTCCCTTTCCGAAAGAGCCAGCAGGGAAAACTATGCCTTGTTCTAAAGCTCTTTGGGAACCGCTTGCGTAGCCCCACACACCTGGGGGCTGAAGGCTTTCCTGCTGCCTTCAGCCTCAAAACCACCCTTTCCCACATGGCACTCCGCCAGGCACAAAAATGGCCATATGTCTGGAAGTTGGTCCCACGCCCAAAGAGCCAGCAGGGAAAACTATGCCTTGTTCTAAAGCTCTTTGGGAACCGCTTGCGTAGCCTCACACACCTGGGGGCTGCAGGCTTTCCTGCTCTCTTCAGCCTCAATACAACCCTTTCCCACTTGGCGCTGCGCCAGGCCCAAAAATGGCCATATGTCTGGAGACTGGTCCCATGCCCAAAGAGCCAGCAGGGAAAACTATGCCTTGTTCTAAAGCTCTTTGGGAACCGCTTGCGTAGCCCCACACACCTGCGGGCTGCAGGCTTTCCTACTGCCTTCAGACTCAATACCACCCTTTTCCTCATGGCGCCACGCCAGGCACAAAAATGGCCATATGTCTGGAGGTTGGTGCCACGCCCAAAGAGCCAGCAGGGAAAACTATGCCTTGTTCTAAAGCTCTTTGGGAACCGCTTGCGTAGCCCCACACACCTGGGGGCTGCAGGCTTTCCTGCTGCCTTCAGCCTCAAAACCACCCTTTCCCACTTGGTGCCTCTCCAGGCCCAAATTGGCCATATATCTGGAGACTGGTCCCTTTCCCAAACAGCCAGCAGGGAAAACTATGCCTTGTTCTAAAGCTCTTTGGGAACCGCTTGCGTAGCCCCACAGAAACTGGGGGCTGCAGGCTTTCCTGCTGCCTTCAGCCTCAAAACCACCCTTTCCCACATGGCGCCGTGCCAGGCCCAAAAATGGCCATATATCTGGAGATTGGTTCCACGCCCAAAGAGCCAGCAGGGAAAACTATGCCTTGTTCTAAAGCTCTTTGGGAACCGCTTGCGTAGCCCCACACACCTGGGGGCTGCAGACTTTCCTGCTGTCTTCAGCCTCAAAACAACCCTTTCCCACTTGGCGCTGCGCCAGGCCCAAAAATGGCCATATGTCTGGAGGTTGGTCCCACGCCCAAAGAGCCAGCAGGGAAAACTATGCCTTGTTCTAAAGCTCTTTGGGAACGGCTTGCGTAGCCCCACACACCTGGGGGCTGCAGGCTTTCCGGCTGCCTTCAACCTCAAAAGCACACCCTTTTCCACATGGCGTCACGCCAGGCACAAAAATGGCCATATGTCTGGAGACTGGTCCCACGCCCAAAGAGCCAGCAGGGAAAACTATGCCTTGTTCTAAAGCTCTTTGGGAACCGCTTGCGTAGCCCCACACACCTGGGGGCTGCAGGCTTTCCTGCTGCCTTCAGCCTCAAAAGAAACCTTTTGCCATTGGCGCCCCGCCAGGCCCAAAAATGGCCATATGTCTGAAGATTGGTCCCACGCCCAAAGAGCCAGCAGGGAAAACTATGCCTTGTTCTAAAGCTCTTTGGGAACCGCTTGCGTAGCCCCACACACCTGGGGGCTGCAGGCTTTCCTGCTGCCTTCAGCCTCAAAACCACCCTTTCCCACTTGGCGCCGTGCCAGGCACAAAAATGGCCATATATCTGGAGATTGGTTCCACGCCCAAAGAGCCAGCAGGGAAAACTATGCCTTGTTCTAAAGCTCTTTGGGAACGGCTTGCGTAGCCCCACACACCTGGGGGCTGCAGGCTTTCCTGCTGCCTTCAGACTCAAAACAACCCTTTCCCACTTGGCGCTGCGCCAGGCCCAAAAATGGCCATATATCTGGAGGTTGGTCCCACGCCCAAAGAGCCAGCAGGGAAAACTATGCCTTGTTCTAAAGCTCTTTGGGAACCGCTTGCGTAGCCCCACACACCTGGGGCCTGCAGGCTTTCCTGCTGCCTTCAGCCTCAAAACCACCCTTTCCCACTTGGCGCCACGCCAGGCACAAAAATGGCCATATGTCTGGAGACTGGTCCCTTTCCCAAAGAGCCAGCAGGGAAAACTATGCCTTGTTCTAAAGCTCTTTGGGAACCGCTTGCGTAGCCCCACACACCTGGGGGCTGAAGGCTTTCCTGCTGCCTTCAGCCTCAAAACCACCCTTTCGCACATGGCACTCCGCCAGGCACAAAAATGGCCATATGTCTGGAAGTTGGTCCCACGCCCAAAGAGCCAGCAGGGAAAACTATGCCTTGTTCTAAAGCTCTTTGGGAACCGCTTGCGTAGCCTCACACACCTGGGGGCTGCAGGCTTTCCTGCTCTCTTCAGCCTCAATACAACCCTTTCCCACTTGGCGCTGCGCCAGGCCCAAAAATGGCCATATGTCTGGAGACTGGTCCCATGCCCAAAGAGCCAGCAGGGAAAACTATGCCTTGTTCTAAAGCTCTTTGGGAACCGCTTGCGTAGCCCCACACACCTGCGGGCTGCAGGCTTTCCTACTGCCTTCAGACTCAAAACCACCCTTTTCCTCATGGCGCCACGCCAGGCACAAAAATGGCCATATGTCTGGAGGTTGGTGCCACGCCCAAAGAGCCAGCAGGGAAAACTATGCCTTGTTCTAAAGCTCTTTGGGAACCGCTTGCGTAGCCCCACACACCTGGGGGCTGCAGGCTTTCCTGCTGCCTTCAGCCTCAAAACCACCCTTTCCCACTTGGTGCCTCTCCAGGCCCAAATTGGCCATATATCTGGAGACTGGTCCCTTTCCCAAACAGCCAGCAGGGAAAACTATGCCTTGTTCTAAAGCTCTTTGGGAACCGCTTGCGTAGCCCCACAGAAACTGGGGGCT
Source organism: Chroicocephalus ridibundus (assembly GCF_963924245.1). Taxonomy (NCBI): domain Eukaryota; kingdom Metazoa; phylum Chordata; class Aves; order Charadriiformes; family Laridae; genus Chroicocephalus; species Chroicocephalus ridibundus. The sequence goes on from NW_026961705.1 coordinate 16,175, forward strand.
GCAGGCTTTCCTGCTGCCTTCAGCCTCAAAACCACCCTTTCCCACATGGCGCCGTGCCAGGCCCAAAAATGGCCATATATCTGGAGATTGGTTCCACGCCCAAAGAGCCAGCAGGGAAAACTATGCCTTGTTCTAAAGCTCTTTGGGAACCGCTTGCGTAGCCCCACACACCTGGGGGCTGCAGACTTTCCTGCTGTCTTCAGCCTCAAAACAACCCTTTCCCACTTGGCGCTGCGCCAGGCCCAAAAATGGCCATATGTCTGGAGACTAGTCCCATGCCCAAAGAGCCAGCAGGGAAAACTATGCCTTGTTCTAAAGCTCTTTGGGAACGGCTTGCGTAGCCCCACACACCTGGGGGCTGCAGGCTTTCCGGCTGCCTTCAACCTCAAAAGCACACCCTTTTCCACATGGCGTCACGCCAGGCACAAAAATGGCCATATGTCTGGAGACTGGTCCCACGCCCAAAGAGCCAGCAGGGAAAACTATGCCTTGTTCTAAAGCTCTTTGGGAACCGCTTGCGTAGCCCCACACACCTGGGGGCTGCAGGCTTTCCTGCTGCCTTCAGCCTCAAAAGAAACCTTTCGCCATTGGCGCCCCGCCAGGCCCAAAAATGGCCATATGTCTGAAGATTGGTCCCACGCCCAAAGAGCCAGCAGGGAAAACTATGCCTTGTTCTAAAGCTCTTTGGGAACCGCTTGCGTAGCCCCACACACCTGGGGGCTGCAGGCTTTCCTGCTGCCTTCAGCCTCAAAACCACCCTTTCCCACTTGGCGCCGTGCCAGGCACAAAAATGGCCATATATCTGGAGATTGGTTCCACGCCCAAAGAGCCAGCAGGGAAAACTATGCCTTGTTCTAAAGCTCTTTGGGAACCGCTTGCGTAGCCCCACACACCTGGGGGCTGCAGGCTTTCCTGCTCTCATCAGCCTCAAAACAACCCTTTCCCACTTGGCGCTGCGCCAGGCCCAAAAATGGCCATATGTCTGGAGACTAGTCCCATGCCCAAAGAGCCAGCAGGGAAAACTATGCCTTGTTCTAAAGCTCTTTGGGAACGGCTTGCGTAGCCCCACACACCTGGGGGCTGCAGGCTTTCCGGCTGCCTTCAACCTCAAAAGCACACCCTTTTCCACATGGCGTCACGCCAGGCACAAAAATGGCCATATGTCTGGAGACTGGTCCCACGCCCAAAGAGCCAGCAGGGAAAACTATGCCTTGTTCTAAAGCTCTTTGGGAACCGCTTGCGTAGACCCACACACCTTGGGGGCTGCAGGCTTTCTTGCTGCCTTCAGCCTCAAAAGAAACCTTACGCCATTGGCGCCCCGTCATGCCCAAAAATGGCCATATGTCTGGAGACTGGTCCCACGCCCAAAGAGCCAGCAGGGAAAACTATGCCTTGTTCTAAATCTCTTTGGGAACCGCTTGCATAGCCCCACACACCTGGGGGCTGCAGGCTTTCCTGCTGCCTTCAGCCTCAAAACCACCCTTTCCCACTTGGCGCTGCGCCAGGCCCAAAAATGGCCATATTTCTGGAGACTGGTCCCACGCCCAAAGAGCCAGCAGGGAAAACTATGCCTTGTTCTAAATCTCTTTGGGAACCGCTTGCATAGCCCCACACACCTGGGGGCTGCAGGCTTTCCTGCTGCCTTCAGCCTCAAAACCACCCTTTCCCACTTGGCCCCGCGCCAGGCCCAAAAATGGCCATATGTCTGGAGACTGGTCCCACGCCCAAAGAGCCAGCAGGGAAAACTATGCCTTGTTCTAAAGCTCTTTGGGAACCGCTTGCGTAGCCCCACACACCTGGGGGCTGCAGGCTTTCCTGCTGCCTTCAGCCTCAAAACAACCCTTTCCCACTTGGCGCTGCGCCAGGCCCAAAAATGGCCATATGTCTGGAGAATGGTCCCACGCCCAAAGAGCCAGCAGGGAAAACTATGCCTTGTTCTAAAGCTCTTTGGGAACCGCTTGCGTAGCCCCACAGACCTGGGGGCTGCAGGCTTTCCTGCTGCCTTCAGCCTCAAAACCACCCTTTCCCACTTGGCGCCGTGCCAGGCACAAAAATGGCCATATATCTGGAGATTGGTCCCATGCCCAAAGAGCCAGCAGGGAAAACTATGCCTTGTTCTAAAGCTCTTTGGGAACCGCTTGCGTAGCCCCAGAGACGTGGGGGCTGCAGGCTTTCCTGCTGCCTTCAGCCTCAAAACCACCCTTTCCCACATGGCGCTGTGCCAGGCCCAAAAATGGCCATATATCTGGAGATTGGTCCCACGCCCAAAGAGCCAGCAGGGAAAACTATGCCTTGTTCTAAAGCTCTTTGGGATCCGCTTGCGTAGCCCCACACACCTGGGGGCTGCAGGCTTTCCTGCTGCCTTCAGCCTCAAAACAACCCTTTCCAACTTGGCCCCGCGCCAGGCCCAAAAATGGCCATATGTCTGGAGACTGGTCCCACGCCCAAAGAGCCAGCAGGGAAAACTATGCCTTGTTCTAAAGCTCTTTGGGAACCGCTTGCGTAGCCCCACACACCTGGGGGCTGCAGGCTTTTCTGCTGCCTTCAACCTCAAAAGCACACCCTTTTCCACATGGCGTCACGCCAGGCCCAAAAATGGCCATATGTCTGGAGACTGGTCCCACGCCCAAAGAGCCAGCAGGGAAAACTATGCCTTGTTCTAAAGCTCTTTGGGAACCGCTTGCGTAGCCCCACACACCTGGGGGCTGCAGGCTTTCCTGCTGCCTTCAGCCTCAAAGGAAACCTTTCGCCATTGGCGCCCCGCCAGGCTCAAAAATGGCCATATGTCTGAAGATTGGTCCCACGCCCAAAGAGCCAGCAGGGAAAACTATGCCTTGTTCTAAAGCTCTTTGGGAACGGCTTGCGTAGCCCCACACACCTGGGGGCTGCAGGCTTTCCTGCTGCCTTCAGACTCAAAACAACCCTTTCCCACTTGGCGCTGCGCCAGGCCCAAAAATGGCCATATATCTGGAGGTTGGTCCCACGCCCAAAGAGCCAGCAGGGAAAACTATGCCTTGTTCTAAAGCTCTTTGGGAACCGCTTGCGTAGCCCCACACACCTGGGGCCTGCAGGCTTTCCTGCTGCCTTCAGCCTCAAAACCACCCTTTCCCACTTGGCGCCACGCCAGGCACAAAAATGGCCATATGTCTGGAGTTTGGTCCCACGCCCAAAGAGCCAGCAGGGAAAACTATGCCTTGTTCTAAAGCTCTTTGGGAACCTCTTGCGTAGCCCCAAACACCTGGGGGCTGCAGGCTTTCCTGCTGCCTTCAGCCTCAAAACCACCCTTTCCCACTTGGCCCCGCAGCAGGTCCAAAAATGGCCATATGTCTGGAGACTGGTCCCTTTCCCAAAGAGCCAGCAGGGAAAACTATGCCTTGCTCTAAAGCTCTTTGGGAACCGCTTGCGTAGCCCCACACACCTGGGGGCTGCAGGCTTTCCTGCTGCCCTCAGCCTCAAAACCACCCTTTCCCACATGGCACTCCGCCAGGCACAAAAATGGCCATATGTCTGGAAGTTGGTCCCACGCCCAAAGAGCCAGCAGGGAAAACTATGCCTTGTTCTAAAGCTCTTTGGGAACCGCTTGCGTAGCCCCACACACCTGGGGGCTGCAGGCTTTCCTGCTCTCTTCAGCCTCAATACAACCCTTTCCCACTTGGCGCTGCGCCAGGCCCAAAAATGGCCATATGTCTGGAGACTGGTCCCATGCCCAAAGAGCCAGCAGGGAAAACTATGCCTTGTTCTAAAGCTCTTTGGGAACCGCTTGCGTAGCCCCACACACCTGCGGGCTGCAGGCTTTCCTACTGCCTTCAGACTCAAAACCACCCTTTTCCTCATGGCGCCACGCCAGGCACAAAAATGGCCATATGTCTGGAGGTTGGTGCCACGCCCAAAGAGCCATCAGGGAAAACTATGTCTTGTTCTAAAGCTCTTTGGGAACCGCTTGCGTAGCCCCACACACCTGGGGGCTGCAGGCTTTCCTGCTGCCTTCAGCCTCAAAATCACCCTTTCCCACTTGGTGCCTCTCCAGGCCCAAATTGGCCATATATCTGGAGACTAGGTCCCTTTCCCAAACAGCCAGCAGGGAAAACTATGCCTTGTTCTAAAGCTCTTTGGGAACCGCTTGCGTAGCCCCACAGAAACTGGGGGCTGCAGGCTTTCCTGCTGCCTTCAGCCTCAAAACCACCCTTTCCCACTTGGCGCCGTGCCAGGCCCAAAAATGGCCATATATCTGGAGATTGGTTCCACGCCCAAAGAGCCAGCAGGGAAAACTATGCCTTGTTCTAAAGCTCTTTGGGAACCGCTTGCGTAGCCCCACACACCTGGGGGCTGCAGACTTTCCTGCTGTCTTCAGCCTCAAAACAACCCTTTCCCACTTGGCGCTGCGCCAGGCCCAAAAATGGCCATATGTCTGGAGACTAGTCCCACGCCCAAAGAGCCAGCAGGGAAAACTATGCCTTGTTCTAAAGCTCTTTGGGAACCGCTTGCGTAGCCCCACACACCTGGGGGCTGCAGGCTTTCCGGCTGCCTTCAACCTCAAAAGCACACCCTTTTCCACATGGCGTCACGCCAGGCACAAAAATGGCCATATGTCTGGAGACTGGTCCCACGCCCAAAGAGCCAGCAGGGAAAACTATGCCTTGTTCTAAAGCTCTTTGGGAACCGCTTGCGTAGCCCCACACACCTGGGGCCTGCAGGCTTTCCTGCTGCCTTCAGCCTCAAAAGAAACCTTTCGCCATTGGCGCCCCGCCAGGCCCAAAAATGGCCATATGTCTGAAGATTGGTCCCACGCCCAAAGAGCCAGCAGGGAAAACTATGCCTTGTTCTAAAGCTCTTTGGGAACCGCTTGCGTAGCCCCACACACCTGGGGGCTGCAGGCTTTCCTGCTGCCTTCAGCCTCAAAACCACCCTTTCCCACTTGGCGCCGTGCCAGGCACAAAAATGGCCATATATCTGGAGATTGGTTCCACGCCCAAAGAGCCAGCAGGGAAAACTATGCCTTGTTCTAAAGCTCTTTGGGAACCGCTTGCGTAGCCCCACACACCTGGGGGCTGCAGGCTTTCCTGCTCTCTTCAGCCTCAAAACAACCCTTTCCCACTTGGCGCTGCGCCAGGCCCAAAAATGGCCATATGTCTGGAGACTAGTCCCATGCCCAAAGAGCCAGCAGGGAAAACTATGCCTTGTTCTAAAGCTCTTTGGGAACGGCTTGCGTAGCCCCACACACCTGGGGGCTGCAGGCTTTCCGGCTGCCTTCAACCTCAAAAGCACACCCTTTTCCACATGGCGTCACGCCAGGCACAAAAATGGCCATATGTCTGGAGACTGGTCCCACGCCCAAAGAGCCAGCAGGGAAAACTATGCCTTGTTCTAAAGCTCTTTGGGAACCGCTTGCGTAGCCCCACACACCTTGGGGGCTGCAGGCTTTCTTGCTGCCTTCAGCCTCAAAAGAAACCTTTCGCCATTGGCGCCCCGTCAGGCCCAAAAATGGCCATATGTCTGAAGATTGGTCCCACGCCCAAAGAGCCAGCAGGGAAAACTATGCCTTGTTCTAAAGCTCTTTGGGAACGGCTTGCGTAGCCCCACACACCTGGGGGCTGCAGGCTTTCATGCTGCCTTCAGACTCAAAACCACCCTTTCCCACTTGGCGCTGCGCCAGGCCCAAAAATGGCCATATATCTGGAGACTGGTCCCACGCCCAAAGAGCCAGCAGGGAAAACTATGCCTTGTTCTAAAGCTCTTTGGGAACCGCTTGCGTAGCCCCACACACGTGGGGGCTGCAGGCTTTCCTGCTGCCTTCAGCCTCAAAACCAGCCTTTCCCACTTGGCGCCAAACCAGGCACAAAAATGGCCATATGTCTGGAGACTGGTGCCACGCCCAAAGAGCCAGCAGGGAAAACTATGCCTTGTTCTAAAGCTCTTTGGGAACCGCTTGCGTAGCCCCACACACCTGGGGGCTGCAGGCTTTCCTGCTGCCTTCAGCCTCAAAACCACCCTTTCCCACATGGCGCCGTGCCAGGCACAAAAATGGCCATATATCTGGAGATTGGTTCCACGCCCAAAGAGCCAGCAGGGAAAACTATGCCTTGTTCTAAAGCTCTTTGGGAACGGCTTGCGTAGCCCCACACACCTGGGGGCTGCAGGCTTTCATGCTGCCTTCAGACTCAAAACCACCCTTTCCCGCTTCGCATCGTGCGAGGCACAAAAATGGCCATATTTCTGGAGACTGGTCCCACGCCCAAAGAGCCAGCAGGGAAAACTATGCCTTGTTCTAAATCTCTTTGGGAACCGCTTGCATAGCCCCACACACCTGGGGGCTGCAGGCTTTCCTGCTGCCTTCAGCCTCAAAACCACCCTTTCCCACTTGGCCCCGCGCCAGGCCCAAAAATGGCCATATGTCTGGAGACTGGTCCCACGCCCAAAGAGCCAGCAGGGAAAACTATGCCTTGTTCTAAAGCTCTTTGGGAACCGCTTGCGTAGCCCCACACACCTGGGGGCTGCAGGCTTTCCTGCTGCCTTCAGCCTCAAAACCACCCTTTTCCACATGGCGTCACGCCAGGCACAAAAATGGCCATATATCTGGAGACTGGTCCCACGCTCAAAGAGCCAGCAGGGAAAACTATGCCTTGTTCTAAAGCTCTTTGGGAACCGCTTGCGTAGCCCCACACACCTGCGGGCTGCAGGCTTTCCTGCTGCCTTCAGCCTCAAAACAACCCTTTCCCACTTGGCGCTGCGCCAGGCCCAAAAATGGCCATATGTCTGGAGAATGGTCCCACGCCCAAAGAGCCAGCAGGGAAAACTATGCCTTGTTCTAAAGCTCTTTGGGAACCGCTTGCGTAGCCCCACAGACCTGGGGGCTGCAGGCTTTCCTGCTGCCTTCAGCCTCAAAACCACCCTTTCCCACATGGCGCCACGCCAGGCACAAAAATGGCCATATGTCTGGAGTTTGGTCCAACGCCCAAAGAGCCAGCAGGGAAAACTATGCCTTGTTCTAAAGCTCTTTGGGAACCGCTTGCGTAGCCCCACACACCTGGGGGCTGCAGGCTTTCCTGCTGCCTTCAGCCTCAAAACAACCCTTTCCCACTTGGCGCTGTGCCAGGCCCAAAAATGGCCATATGTCTGGAGACTGGTCCCATGCCCAAAGAGCCAGCAGGGAAAACTATGCCTTGTTCTAAAGCTCTTTGGGAACCGCTTGCGTAGCCCCACAGACCTGGGGGCTGCAGGCTTTCCTGCTGCCTTCAGCCTCAAAACCACCCTTTTCCACATGGCGTCACGCCAGGCACAAAAATGGCCATATGTCTGGAGGTTGGTGCCACGCCCAAAGAGCCAGCAGGGAAAATTATGCCTTGTTCTAAAGCTCTTTGGGAACCGCTTGCGTAGCCCCACACACGTGGGGGCTGCAGGCTTTCCTGCTCTCTTCAGCCTCAAAACAACCCTTTCCCACTTGGCGCTGTGCCAGGCCCAAAAATGGCCATATGTCTGGAGACTGGTCCCATGCCCAAAGAGCCAGCAGGGAAAACTATGCCTTCTTCTAAAGCTCTTTGGGAACCGCTTGCGTAGCCCCACACACCTGGGGGCTGCAGGCTTTCCTGCTGACTTCAGCCTCAAAACCACCCTTTCCCACTTGGTGCCTCTCCAGGCCCAAATTGGCCATATATCTGGAGACTGGTCCCTTTCCCAAACAGCCAGCAGGAAAAACTCTGCCTTGTTCTAAAGCTCTTTGGGAACCGCTTGCGTAGCCCCACACACCTGGGGGCTGCAGGCTTTCCTGCTGCCTTCAGCCTCAAAACCACCCTTTCCCACATGGCACTCCGCCAGGCACAAAAATGGCCATATGTCTGGAAGTTGGTCCCACGCCCAAAGAGCCAGCAGGGAAAACTATGCCTTGTTCTAAAGCTCTTTGGGAACCGCTTGCGTAGCCCCACACACCTGGGGGCTGCAGGCTTTCCTGCTGCCTTCAGACTCAAAACAACCCTTTCCCACTTGGCGCCGCGCCAGGCCCAAAAATGGCCATATGTCTGGAGACTGGTCCCACGCCCAAAGAGCCAGCAGGGAAAACTATGCCTTGTTCTAAAGCTCTTTGGGAACCGCTTACGTAGCCCCACAGACCTGGGGGCTGCAGGCTTTCCTGCTGCCTTCAGCCTCAAAACCACCCTTTCCCACATGGCACTCCGCCAGGCACAAAAATGGCCATATGTCTGGAGACTGGTCCCACGCCCAAAGAGCCAGCAGGGAAAACTATGCCTTGTTCTAAAGCTCTTTGGGAACCGCTTGCGTAGCCCCACACACCTGGGGGCTGAAGGCTTTCCTGCTGCCTACAGCCTCAAAAGAAACCTTTCGCAATTGGCGCCGCGCCAGGCACAAAAATGGCCATATGTCTGGAGGTTGGTCCCATTCCCAAAGAGCCAGCAGGGAAAACTATGCCTTGTTCTAAAGCTCTTTGGGAACCGCTTGCGTAGCCCCACACACCTGGGGGCTGCAGGCTTTCCTGCTCTCCCTCAGTCTCAAAAGCACGCTTTCCCACTTGGCGCCGCGCCAGGCCCAAAAATGGCCATATGTCTGGAGACTGGTCCCACGCCCAAAGAGCCAGCAGGGAAAAATATGCCTTGTTCTAAAGCTCTTTGGGAACCGCTTGCGTAGCCCCACACAAACTGGGGGCTGCAGGCTTTTCTCGCGCTTTCAACCTCAAAACCACCCTTTCCCACTTGGCGCTGCGCCAGGCCCAAAAATGGCCATATGTCTGGAGGTTGGTCCCACGCCCAAAGAGCCAGCAGGGAAAACTATGCCTTGTTCTAAAGCTCTTTGGGAAACGCTTGCGTAGCCCCACACACCTGGGGGCTGCAGGCTTTCCTGCTGCCTTCAGACTCAAAACAACCCTTTCCCACTTGGCGCTGCGCCAGGCCCAAAAATGGCCATATATCTGGAGACTGGTCCCACGCCCAAAGAGCCAGCAGGGAAAACTATGCCTTGTTCTAAAGCTCTTTGGGAACCGCTTGCGTAGCCCCACACACCTGGGGGCTGCAGGCTTTCCTGCTGCCTTCAGCCTCAAAACCACCCTTTCCCACTTGGCGCCAAACCAGGCACAAAAATGGCCATATGTCTGGAGACTGGTCCCACGCCCAAAGAGCCATCAGGGAAAACTATGTCTTGTTCTAAAGCTCTTTGGGAACCGCTTGCGTAGCCCCACACACCTGGGGGCTGCAGGCTTTCCTGCTGCCTTCAGCCTCAAAACCACCCTTTCCCACTGGGCGCCAAGCCAGGCCCAAAAATGGCCATATGTCTGGAGACTGGTCCCATGCCCAAAGAGCCAGCAGGGAAAACTATGCCTTGTTCTAAAGCTCTTTGGGAACGGCTTTCGTAGCCCCACACACCTGGGGGCTGCAGGCTTTCCTGCTGCCTTCAGACTCAAAACCACCCTTTCCCGCTTCGCATCGTGCCAGGCACAAAAATGGCCATATATCTGGAGACTGGTTCCACGCCCAAAGAGCCAGCAGGGAAAACTATGCCTTGTTCTAAAGCTCTTTGGGAACCGCTTGCGTAGCCCCACACACCTGGGGGCTGCAGGCTTTCCTGCTGCCTTCAACATCAAAAGCACCCTTTTTCACATGGCGTCACGCCAGGCACAAAAATGGCCATATGTCTGGAGACTGGTCCCACGCCCAAAGAGCCAGCAGGGAAAACTATGCCTTGTTCTAAAGCTCTTTGGGAACCGCTTGCGTAGCCCCACACACGTGGGGGCTGCAGGCTTTCCTGCTCTCTTCAGCCTCAAAACCACCCTTTCCCACTTGGCGCCATGCCAGGCCCAAAAATGGCCATATGTCTGGAGGTTGGTCCCACGCCTAAAGACCCAGCAGGGAAAACTATGCCTTGTTCTAAAGCTCTTTGGGAACCTCTTGCGTAGCCCCACACACCTGGGGGCTGCAGGCTTTCCTGCTGCCTTCAGCCTCAAAACCACCCTTTTCCACTTGGCGCCAAGCCAGGCCCAAAAATGGCCATATGTCTGGAGACTGGTCCCACGCCCAAAGAGCCAGCAGGGAAAACTATGCCTTGTTCTAAAGCTCTTTGGGAACCGCTTGCATAGCCCCACACACCTGGGGGCTGCAGGCTTTCCTGCTGCCTTCAGCCTCAAAACCACCCTTTCCCACTTGGCGCTGCGCCAGGCCCAAAAATGGCCATATGTCTGGAGACTGGTCCCATGCCCAAAGAGCCAGCAGGGAAAACTATGCCTTGTTCTAAAGCTCTTTGGGAACCGCTTGCGTAGCCCCACACACCTGGGGGCTGCAGGCTTTCCTGCTGCCTTCAACCTCAAAAGCACACCCTTTTCCACATGGCGTCACGCCAGGCCCAAAAATGGCCATATATCTGGAGACTGGTCCCACGCCCAAAGAGACAGCAGGGAAAACTATGCCTTGTTCTAAAGCTCTTTGGGAACCGCTTGCGTAGCCCCACACACCTGGGGGCTGCAGGCTTTCCTGCTGCCTTCAGCCTCAAAAGAAACCTTTCGCCATTGGCGCCCCGCCAGGCCCAAAGATGGCCATATGTCTGAAGATTGGTCCCACGCCCAAAGAGCCAGCAGGGAAAACTATGCCTTGTTCTAAAGCTCTTTGGGAACGGCTTGCGTAGCCCCACACACCTGGGGGCTGCAGGCTTTCCTGCTGCCTTCAGCCTCAAAACCACCCTTTCCCACTTGGCGCCAAACCAGGCACAAAAATGGCCATATGTCTGGAGACTGGTCCCACGCCCAAAGAGCCAGCAGGGAAAACTATGCCTTGTTCTAAAGCTCTTTGGGAACCGCTTGCGTAGCCCCACACACCTGGGGGCTGCAGGCTTTCCTGCTGCCTTCAGCCTCAAAACCACCCTTTCCCACTTGGCATCGTGCCAGGCAGAAAAATGGCCATATATCTGGAGATTGGTTCCACGCCCAAAGACCAGCAGGGAAAACTATGCCTTGTTCTAAAGCTCTTTGGGAACCGCTTGCGTAGCCCCATACACCTGTGGGCTGCAGGCTTTCCTGCTGCCTTCAGACTCAAAACCACCCTTTCCCGCTTCGCATCGTGCCAGGCACAAAAATGGCCATATTTCTGGAGACTGGTCCCTTTCCCAAAGAGCCAGCAGGGAAAACTATGCCTTGTTCTAAATCTCTTTGGGAACCGCTTGCATAGCCCCACACACCTGGGGGCTGCAGGCTTTCCTGCTGCCTTCAGCCTCAAAACCACCCTTTCCCACTTGGCCCCGCGCCAGACCCAAAAATGGCCATATGTCTGGAGGTTGGTCCCACGCCCAAAGAGCCAGCAGGGAAAAATATGCCTTGTTCTAAAGCTCTTTGGGAACCGCTTGCGTAGCCCCACACACCTGGGGGCTGCAGGCTTTCCTGCTGCCTTCAGCCTCAAAACCACCCTTTTCCACATGGCGTAACGCCAGGCACAAAAATGGCCATATGTCTGGAGACTGGTCCCACGCCCAAAGAGCCAGCAGGGAAAACTATGCCTTGTTCTAAAGCTCTTTGGGAACCGCTTGCGTAGCCCCACATATCTGGGAGCTGCAGGCTTTCCTGCTCTCCCTCAGCCTCAAAAGCACGCTTTCCCACTTGGCGCCGCGCAGGCCCAAAAATGGCCATATGTCTGGAGATTGGTCCCACGCCCAAAGAGCCAGCAGGGAAAACTATGTCTTGTTCTAAAGCTCTTTGGGAACTGCTTGCGTAGCCCCACACACCTGCGGGCTGCAGGCTTTCCTGCTGCCTTCAGCCTCAAAACCACCCTTTCCCACTTGGCATCACGCCAGGCCCAAAAATGGCCATATGTCTGAAGATTGGTCCCACGCCCAAAGAGCCAGCAGGGAAAACTATGCCTTGTTCTAAAGCTCTTTGGGAAACGCTTCGTAGCCCCACACACCTGGGGGTTGCAGGCTTTCCTGCTGCCTTCAGCCTCAAAACAACCCTTTCCCACTTGGCGCTGCGCCAGGCCCAAAAATGGCCATATGTCTGGAGAATGGTCCCACGCCCAAAGAGCCAGCAGGGAAAAATATGCCTTGTTCTAAAGCTCTTTGGGAACGGCTTGCGTAGCCCCACACACCTGGGGGCTGCAGGCTTTCCTGCTGCCTTCAGCCTCAAAACCACCCTTTCCCACATGGCGCCACGCCAGACACAAAAATGGCCATATGTCTGGAGTTTGGTCCCACGCCCAAAGAGCCAGCAGGGAAAACTATGCCTTGTTCTAAAGCTCTTTGGGAACCTCTTGCGTAGCCCCACACACCTGGGGGCTGCAGGCTTTCCTGCTGCCTTCAGCCTCAAAACCACCCTTTCCCACTTGGCCCCGCACCAGGTCCAAAAATGGCCATATGTCTGGAGACTGGTCCCTTTCCCAAATAGCCAGCAGGGAAAACTATGCCTTGTTCTAAAGCTCTTTGGGAACCGCTTGCGTAGCCCCACAGACCTGGGGGCTGCAGGCTTTCCTGCTGCCTTCAGCCTCAAAACCACCCTTTTCCACATGGCGCCACGCCAGGCACAAAAATGGCCATATGTCTGGAGAATGGTCCCACGCCCAAAGAGCCAGCAGGGAAAACTATGCCTTGTTCTAAAGCTCTTTGGGAAACGCTTGCGTAGCCCCACACACCTGGGGGCTGCAGGCTTTCCTGCTGCCTTCAGCCTCAAAACCACCCTTTTCCACATTGTGCCACGCCAGGCACAAAAATGGCCATATGTCTGGAGGTTGCTCCCACGCCCAAAGAGCCAGCAGGGAAAACTATGCCTTGTTCTAAAGCTCTTTGGGAACCGCTTGCGTAGCCCCACACACCTGGGGGCTGCAGGCTTTCCTGCTGACTTCAGCGTCAAAACCACCCTTTCCCACTTGGTGCCTCTCCAGGCCCAAAATGGCCATATGTCTGGAGACTGGTCCCACGCCCAAAGAGCCAGCAGGGAAAACTATGCCTTGTTCTAAAGCTCTTTGGGAACCGCTTGCGTAGCCCCACACACCTGGGGGCTGCAGGCTTTCCTGCTGCCTTCAGCCTCAAAAGAAACCTTTCGCCATTGGCGCCCCGCGAGGCCCAAAAATGGCCATATGTCTGAAGATTGGTCCCACGCCCAAAGAGCCAGCAGGGAAAACTATGCCTTGTTCTAAAGCTCTTTGGGAACCGCTTGCGTAGCCCCACACACCTGGGGGCTGCAGGCTTTCCTGCTGCCTTCAGCCTCAAAACCACCCTTTCCCACTTGGCGCCAAACCAGGCACAAAAATGGCCATATGTCTGGAGACTGGTCCCACGCCCAAAGAGCCAGCAGGGAAAACTATGCCTTGTTCTAAAGCTCTTTGGGAACCGCTTGCGTAGCCCCACACACCTGGGGGCTGCAGGCTTTCCTGCTGCCTTCAGCCTCAAAACCACCCTTTCATACTTGGCATCGTGCCAGGCACAAAAATGGCCATATATCTGGAGATTGGTTCCACGCCCAAAGAGCCAGCAGGGAAAACTATGCCTTGTTCTAAAGCTATTTGGGAACGGCTTGCGTAGCCCCACACACCTGTGGGCTGCAGGCTTTCCTGCTGCCTTCAGCCTCAAAACCACCCTTTCCCGCTTCGCATCGTGCCAGGCACAAAAATGGCCATATTTCTGGAGACTGGTCCATTTCCCAAAGAGCCAGCAGGGAAAACTATGCCTTGTTCTAAATCTCTTTGGGAACCGCTTGCGTAGCCCCACACACCTGGGGGCTGCAGGCTTTCCTGCTGCCTTCAGCCTCAAAACCACCCTTTTCCACATGGCGTCACGCCAGGCACAAAAATGGCCATATGTCTGGAGACTGGTCCCACGCTCAAAGAGCCAGCAGGGAAAACTATGCCTTGTTCTAAAGCTCTTTGGGAACCGCTTGCGTAGCCCCACATATCTGGGAGCTGCAGGCTTTCCTGCTCTCCCTCAGCCTCAAAAGCACGCTTTCCCACTTGGCGCCGCGCCAGGCCCAAAAATGGCCATATGTCTGGAGATTGGTCCCACGCCCAAAGAGCCAGCAGGGAAAACTATGTCTTGTTCTAAAGCTCTTTGGGAACTGCTTGCGTAGCCCCACACACCTGCGGGCTGCAGGCTTTCCTGCTGCCTTCAGCCTCAAAACCACCCTTTCCCACTTGGCATCACGCCAGGCCCAAAAATGGCCATATGTCTGAAGATTGGTCCCACGCCCAAAGAGCCAGCAGGGAAAACTATGCCTTGTTCTAAAGCTCTTTGGGAAACGCTTGCGTAGCCCCACACACCTTGGGGCTGCAGGCTTTCCTGCTGCCTTCAGCCTCAAAACAACCCTTTCCCACTTGGCGCTGCGCCAGGCCCAAAAATGGCCATATGTCTGGAGAATGGTCCCACACCCAAAGAGCCAGCAGGGAAAACTATGCCTTGTTCTAAAGCTCTTTGGGAACCGCTTGCGTAGCCCCACACACCTGGGGGCTGCAGGCTTTCCTGCTGCCTTCAGCCTCAAAACCACCCTTTCCCACATGGCGCCACGCCAGGCCCAAAAATGGCCATATGTCTGGAGACTGGTCCCACGCCCAAAGAGCCAGCAGGGAAAACTATGCCTTGTTCTAAAGCTCTTTGGGAACCTCTTGCGTAGCCCCACACACCTGGGGGCTGCAGGCTTTCCTGCTGCCTTCAGCCTCAAAACCACCCTTTCCCACTTGGCCCCGCACCACGTCCAAAAATGGCCATATGTCTGGAGACTGGTCCCTTTCCCAAATAGCCAGCAGGGAAAACTATGCCTTGTTCTAAAGCTCTTTGGGAACCGCTTGCGTAGCCCCACACACCTGGGGGCTGCAGGCTTTCCTGCTGCCTTCAGCCTCAAAACCACCCTTTTCCACATGGCGCCACGCCAGGCACAAAAATGGCCATATGTCTGGAGGTTGGTGCCACGCCCAAAGAGCCAGCAGGGAAAACTATGCCTTGTTCTAAAGCTCTTTGGGAACCGCTTGCGTAGCCCCACACACCTGGGGGCTGCAGGCTTTCCTGCTGCCTTCAGACTCAAAACCACCCTTTCCCACTTGGTGCCTCTCCAGGCCCAAATTGGCCATATATCTGGAGACTGGTCCCACGCCCAAAGAGCCAGCAGGGAAAACTATGCCTTGTTCTAAAGCTATTTGGGAACGGCTTGCGTAGCCCCACACACCTGTGGGCTGCAGGCTTTCCTGCTGCCTTCAGCCTCAAAACCACCCTTTCCCACTTGGCATCACGCAGGCCCAAAAATGGCCATATGTCTGAAGATTGGTCCCACGCCCAAAGAGCCAGCAGGGAAAACTATGCCTTGTTCTAAAGCTCTTTGGGAACCGCTTGCGTAGCCCCAGAGACGTGGGGGCTGCAGGCTTTCCTGCTGCCTTCAGCCTCAAAACCACCCTTTCCCACATGGCGCCGTGCCAGGCACAAAAATGGCCATATATCTGGAGATTGGTTCCACGCCCAAAGAGCCAGCAGGGAAAACTATGCCTTGTTCTAAAGCTCTTTGGGAACCGCTTGCGTAGCCCCACAGACCTGGGGGCTGCAGGCTTTCCTGGTGCCTTCAGCCTCAAAACAACCCTTTCCAACTTGGCCCCGCGCCACGCCCAAAAATGGCCATATGTCTGGAGACTGGTCCCACGCCCAAAGAGCCAGCAGTGAAAACTATGCCTTGTTCTAAAGCTCTTTGGGAACCGCTTGCGTAGCCCCACAGACCTGGGGGCTGCAGGCTTTCCTGCTGCCTTCAGCCTCAAAAGAAACCTTTCGCAATTGGCGCCGCGCCAGGCACAAAAATGGCCATATGTCTGGAGGTTGGTCCCATTCCCAAAGAGCCAGCAGGGAAAAATATGCCTTGTTCTAAAGCTCTTTGGGAACCGCTTGCGTAGCCCCACACACCTGGGGGCTGCAGGCTTTCCTGCTGCCTTCAGCCTCAAAACCACCCTTTTCCACATGGCGTCACGCCAGACACAAAAATGGCCATATGTCTGGAGGCTGGTCCCACGCCCAAAGAGCCAGCAGGGAAAACTATGCCTTGTTCTAAAGCTCTTTGGGAACCGCTTGCGTAGCCCCACACACCTGGGGGCTGCAGGCTTTCCTGCTGCCTTCAGCCTCAAAACCACCCTTTTCCACATGGTGCCACGCCAGGCACAAAAATGGCCATATGTCTGGAGGTTGCTCCCACGCCCAAAGAGCCAGCAGGGAAAACTATGCCTTGTTCTAAAGCTCTTTGGGAACCGCTTGCGTAGCCCCACACACGTGGGGGCTGCAGGCTTTCCTGCTGACTTCAGCGTCAAAACCACCCTTTCCCACTTGGTGCCTCTCCAGGCCCAAAATGGCCATATGTCTGGAGACTGGTCCCACGCCCAAAGAGCCAGCAGGGAAAACTATGCCTTGTTCTAAAGCTCTTTGGGAACCGCTTGCGTAGCCCCACACACGTGGGGGCTGCAGGCTTTCCTGCTGCCTTCAGCCTCAAAACCACCCTTTCCCACATGGCACTCCGCCAGGCACAAAAATGGCCATATGTCTGGAGGCTGGTCCCACGCCCAAAGAGCCAGCAGGGAAAACTATGCCTTGTTCTAAAGCTCTTTGGGAACCACTTGCGTAGCCCCACACACCTGGGGGCTGAAGGCTTTCCTGCTGCCTTCAGCCTCAAAACCACCCTTTCCCACATGGCGCCGTGCCAGGCAGAAAAATGGCCATATTTCTGGAGATTGGTTCCACGCCCAAAGAGGCAGCAGGGAAAACTATGCCTTGTTCTAAAGCTCTTTGGGAACCGCTTGCGTAGCCCCACAGACCTGGGGGCTGCAGGCTTTCCTGCTGCCTTCAGACTAAAAACCACCCTTTCCCACTTGGCATCGTGCCAGGCACAAAAATGGCCATATTTCTGGAGACTGGTCCCTTTCACAAAGACCCAGCAGGGAAAACTATGCCTTGTTCTAAAGCTCTTTGGGAACCGCTTGCGTAGCCCCACAGACCTGGGGGCTGCAGGCTTTCCTGCTGCCTTCAGCCTCAAAACCACCCTTTTCCACATGGCGTCACGCCAGACACAAAAATGGCCATATGTCTGGAGGCTGGTCCCACGCCCAAAGAGCCATCAGGGAAAACTATGCCTTGTTCTAAAGCTCTTTGGGAACCGCTTGCGTAGCCCCACAGACCTGGGGGCTGCAGGCTTTCCTGCTGCCTTCAGCCTCAAAACCACCCTTTTCCACATGGTGCCACGCCAGGCACAAAAATGGCCATATGTCTGGAGGTTGCTCCCACGCCCAAAGAGCCAGCAGGGAAAACTATGCCTTGTTCTAAAGCTCTTTGGGAACCGCTTGCGTAGCCCCACACACCTGGGGGCTGCAGGCTTTCCTGCTGACTTCAGCGTCAAAACCACCCTTTCCCACTTGGTGCCTCTCCAGGCCCAAAATGGCCATATGTCTGGAGACTGGTCCCACGCCCAAAGAGCCAGCAGGGAAAACTATGCCTTGTTCTAAAGCTCTTTGGGAACCGCTTGCGTAGCCCCACACACGTTCGGGCTGCAGGCTTTCCTGCTGCCTTCAGCCTCAAAACCACCCTTTCCCACATGGCGCCACGCCAGGCCCAAAAATGGCCATATGTCTGGAGACTGGTCCCATGCCCAAAGAGCCAGCAGGGAAAACTATGCCTTGTTCTAAAGCTCTTTGGGAACCGCTTGCGTAGCCCCACACACCTGGGGGGTGCAGGCTTTCCTGCTGACTTCAGCGTCAAAACCACCCTTTCCCACTTGGTGCCTCTCCAGGCCCAAAATGGCCATATGTCTGGAGACTGGTCCCACGCCCAAAGAGCCAGCAGGGAAAACTATGCCTTGTTCTAAAGCTCTTTGGGAACCGCTTGCGTAGCCCCACACACCTGCGGGCTGCAGGCTTTCCTGCTGCCTTCAGCCTCAAAACCACCCTTTCCCACATGGCACTCCGCCAGGCACAAAAATGGCCATATGTCTGCAAGTTGGTCCCACGCCCACAGAGCCAGCAGGGAAAACTATGCCTTGTTCTAAAGCTCTTTGGGAACCGCTTGCGTAGCCCCACACACCTGGGGGCTGCAGCCTTTCCTGCTGCCTTCAGCCTCAAAACCACCCTTTCCCACATGGCACTCCGCCAGGCACAAAAATGGCCATATGTCTGGAGACTGGTCCCACGCCCAAAGAGCCAGCAGGGAAAACTATGCCTTGTTCTAAAGCTCTTTGGGAACCGCTTGCGTAGCCCCACACACCTGGGGGCTGAAGGCTTTCCTGCTGCCTTCAGCCTCAAAAAAAACCTTTCGCAATTGGCGCTGCGCCAGGCCCAAAAATGGCCATATGTCTGGAGACTGGTCCCACGCCCAAAGAGCCAGCAGGGAAAAATATGCCTTGTTCTAAAGCTCTTTGGGAACCGCTTGCGTAGCCCCACACACGTGGGGGCTGCAGGCTTTCCTGCTGCCTTCAGCCTCAAAACCACCCTTTTCCACATGGCGCCACGCCAGGCACAAAAATGGCCATATGTCTGGAGGTTGGTCCCACGCCCAAAGAGCCAGCAGGGAAAACTATGCCTTGTTCTAAAGCTCTTTGGGAACCACTTGCGTAGCCCCACAGACCTGGGGGCTGCAGGCTTTCCTGCTGCCTTCAGCCTCAAAACCACCCTTTTCCACATGGCGCCACGCCAGGCACAAAAATGGCCATATGTCTGGAGGTTGGTCCCACGCCCAAAGAGCCATCAGGGAAAACTATGCCTTGTTCTAAAGCTCTTTGGGAACCGCTTGCGTAGCCCCACAGACCTGGGGGCTGCAGGCTTTCCTGCTGCCTTCAGCCTCAAAACCACCCTTTCCCACATGGCGCCGTGCCAGGCACAAAAATGGCCATATGTCTGGAGATTGGTTCCACGCCCAAAGAGCCAGCAGGGAAAACTATGCCTTGTTCTAAAGCTCTTTGGGAACCACTTGCGTAGCCCCACACACCTGGGGGCTGCAGGCTTTCCTGCTCTCTTCAGCCTCAAAAGCACGCTTTCCCACTTGGCGCCGCGCCAGGCCCAAAAATGGCCATATGTCTGGAGGCTGGTCCCACGCCCAAAGAGCCAGCAGGGAAAACTATGCCTTGTTCTAAAGCTCTTTGGGAACCGCTTGCGTAGCCCCACACACCTGGGGGCTGCAGGCTTTCCTGCTGCCTTCAGCCTCAAAACCACCCTTTTCCACATGGTGCCACGCCAGGCACAAAAATGGCCATATGTCTGGAGGTTGCTCCCACGCCCAAAGAGCCAGCAGGGAAAACTATGCCTTGTTCTAAAGCTCTTTGGGAACCGCTTGCGTAGCCCCACACACCTGGGGGCTGCAGGCTTTCCTGCTGACTTCAGCGTCAAAACCACCCTTTCCCACTTGGTGCCTCTCCAGGCCCAAAATGGCCATATGTCTGGAGACTGGTCCCACGCCCAAAGAGCCAGCAGGGAAAACTATGCCTTGTTCTAAAGCTCTTTGGGAACCGCTTGCGTAGCCCCACACACGTGGGGGCTGCAGGCTTTCCTGGTGCCTTCAGCCTCAAAACCACCCTTTCCCACATGGCGCCGTGCAAGGCACAAAAATGGCCATATATCTGGAGACTGGTCCCACGCCCAAAGAGCCAGCAGGGAAAACTATGCCTTGTTCTAAAGCTCTTTGGGAACCGCTTGCGTAGCCCCACACACGTGGGGGCTGCAGGCTTTCCTGCTCTCTTCAGCCTCAAAACAACCCTTTCCCACTTGGCGCTGCGCCAGGCCCAAAAATGGCCATATGTCTGGAGACTGGTCCCACGCCCAAAGAGCCAGCAGGGAAAACTATGCCTTGTTCTAAAGCTCTTTGGGAACCGCTTGCGTAGCCCCACATACCTGGGGGCTGCAGGCTTTCCTGCTGCCTTCAGCCTCAAAACCACCCTTTCCCACATGGCGCCGTGCCAGGCACAAAAATGGCCATATATCTGGAGATTGGTTCCACGCCCAAAGAGCCAGCAGGGAAAACTATGCCTTGTTCTGAAGCTCTTTGGGAACCACTTGCGTAGCCCCACACACCTGGGGGCTGCAGGCTTTCCTGCTGCCTTCAGCCTCAAAACCACCCTTTCCCACTTGGCATCACGCCAGGCCCAAAAATGGCCATATGTCTGAAGATTGGTCCCACGCCCAAAGAGCCAGCAGGGAAAACTATGCCTTGTTCTAAAGCTCTTTGGGAACCGCTTGCGTAGCCCCAGAGACGTGGGGGCTGCAGGCTTTCCTGCTGCCTTCAGCCTCAAAACCACCCTTTCCCACATGGCGCCGTGCCAGGCACAAAAATGGCCATATATCTGGAGATTGGTTCCACGCCCAAAGAGCCAGCAGGGAAAACTATGCCTTGTTCTAAAGCTCTTTGGGAACCGCTTGCGTAGCCCCACACACGTGGGGGCTGCAGGCTTTCCTGGTGCCTTCAGCCTCAAAACAACCCTTTCCTACTTGGCCCCGCGCCACGCCCAAAAAAGGCCATATGTCTGGAGACTGGTCCCACGCCCAAAGAGCCAGCAGGGAAAACTATGCCTTGTTCTAAAGCTCTTTGGGAACCGCTTGCGTAGCCCCACAGACCTGGGGGCTGCAGGCTTTCCTGCTGCCTTCAGCCTCAAAACAACCCTTTCCCACTTGGCGTCACGCCAGGCCCAAAAATGGCCATATGTCTGGAGGTTGGTGCCACGCCCAAAGAGCCAGCAGGGAAAACTATGCCTTGTTCTAAAGCTCTTTGGGAACCGCTTGCGTAGCCCCACACACCTGGGGGCTGCAGGCTTTCCTGCTGCCTTCAGCCTCAAAACCACCCTTTCCCACATGGCGCCGTGCCAGGCACAAAAATGGCCATATGTCTGGAGATTGGTTCCACGCCCAAAGAGGCAGCAGGGAAAACTATGCCTTGTTCTAAAGCTCTTTGGGAACCGCTTGCGTAGCCCCACACACGTGGGGGCTGCAGGCTTTCCTGCTGACTTCAGCCTCAAAACCAGCCTTTCCCACTTGGCATCGTGCCAGGCACAAAAATGGCCATATTTCTGGAGACTGGTCCCTTTCACAAAGACCCAGCAGGGAAAACTATGCCTTGTTCTAAAGCTCTTTGGGAACCGCTTGCGTAGCCCCACACACCTGGGGGCTGCAGCCTTTCCTGCTGCCTTCAGCCTCAAAACCACCCTTTTCCACATGGCGTCACGCCAGACACAAAAATGGCCATATGTCTGGAGGCTGGTGCCACGCCCAAAGAGCCAGCAGGGAAAACTATGCCTTGTTCTAAAGCTCTTTGGGAACCGCTTGCGTAGCCCCACAGACCTGGGGGCTGCAGGCTTTCCTGCTGCCTTCAGCCTCAAAACCACCCTTTCCCACTTGGTGCCTCTCCAGGCCCAAAATGGCCATATGTCTGGAGACTGGTCCCACGCCCAAAGAGCCAGCAGGGAAAACTATGCCTTGTTCTAAAGCTCTTTGGGAACCACTTGCGTAGCCCCACACACCTGGGGGCTGAAGGCTTTCCTGCTGCCTTCAGCCTCAAAAGAAACCTTTCGCAATTGGCGCCGCGCCAGGCACAAAAATGGCCATATGTCTGGAGGTTGGTCCCATTCCCAAAGAGCCAGCAGGGAAAACTATGCCTTGTTCTAAAGCTCTTTGGGAACCGCTTGCGTAGCCCCACACACCTGGGGGCTGCAGGCTTTCCTGCTGCCTTCAGCCTCAAAACCACCCTTTCCCACTTGGTGCCTCTCCAGGCCCAAAATGGCCATATGTCTGGAGACTGGTCCCACGCCCAAAGAGCCAGCTGGGAAAACTATGCCTTGTTCTAAAGCTCTTTGGGAACCGCTTGCGTAGCCCCACACACCTGGGGGCTGCAGGCTTCCCTGCTCTCTTCAGCCTCAAAACAACCCTTTCCCACTTGGCGCTGCGCCAGGCCCAAAAATGGCCATATGTCTGGAGACTGGTCCCACGCCCAAAGAGCCAGCAGGGAAAACTATGCCTTGTTCTAAAGCTCTTTGGGAACCGCTTGCGTAGCCCCACATACCTGGGGGCTGCAGGCTTTCCTGCTGCCTTCAGCCTCAAAACCACCCTTTCCCACATGGCGCCGTGCCAGGCACAAAAATGGCCATATATCTGGAGATTGGTTCCACGCCCAAAGAGCCAGCAGGGAAAACTATGCCTTGTTCTAAAGCTCTTTGGGAACCGCTTGCGTAGCCCCACACACGTGGGGGCTGCAGGCTTTCCTGCTGCCTTCAGCCTCAAAACCACACTTTCCCACATGGCGCCGTGCCAGGCACAAAAATGGCCATATATCTGGAGATTGGTTCCACGCCCAAAGAGGCAGCAGGGAAAACTATGCCTTGTTCTAAAGCTCTTTGGGAACCGCTTGCGTAGCCCCACACACCTGCGGGCTGCAGGCTTTCATGCTGCCTTCAGCCTCAAAACCACCCTTTCCCACATGGCACTCCGCCAGGCACAAAAATGGCCATATGTCTGGAGGTTGGTCCCACGCCCAAAGAGCCATCAGGGAAAACTATGTCTTGTTCTAAAGCTCTTTGGGAACCGCTTGCGTAGCCCCACACACCTGGGGGCTGCAGGCTTTCCTGCTGCCTTCTGCCTCAAAACAACCCTTTCCCACTTGGCGCTGCGCCAGGCCCAAAAGTGGCCATATGTCTGGAGACTGGTCCCACGCCCAAAGAGCCAGCAGGGAAAACTATGCCTTGTTCTAAAGCTCTTTGGGAACCGCTTGCGTAGCCCCACACACCTGGGGGCTGCAGGCTTTCCTGCTGCCTTCAGCCTCAAAACCACCCTTTTCCACATGGCGCCACGCCAGGCACAAAAATGGCCATATGTCTGGAGGTTGGTGCCACGCCCAAAGAGCCAGCAGGGAAAACTATGCCTTGTTCTAAAGCTCTTTGGGAACCACTTGCGTAGCCCCACAGACCTGGGGGCTGCAGGCTTTCCTGCTGCCTTCAGCCTCAAAACCACCCTTTTCCACATGGCGCCACGCCAGGCACAAAAATGGCCATATGTCTGGAGAATGGTCCCACGCCCAAAGAGCCAGCAGGGAAAACTATGCCTTGTTCTAAAGCTCTTTGGGAACCGCTTGCGTAGCCCCACACACCTGGGGGCTGCAGGCTTTCCTGCTGCCTTCAGCCTCAAAACCACCCTTTCCCACATGGCGCCGTGCCAGGCACAAAAATGGCCATATATCTGGAGATTGGTTCCACGCCCAAAGAGCCAGCAGGGAAAATTATGCCTTGTTCTATAGATCTTTGGGAACCGCTTGCGTAGCCCCACACAGCTGGGGGCTGCAGGCTTTCCTGCTGCCTTCAGCCTCAAAACCACCGTTTCCCACTTGGCGCTGCGCCAGGCCCAAAAATGGCCATATGTCTGGAGAATGGTCCCACGCCCAAAGAGCCAGCAGGGAAAACTATGCCTTGTTCTAAAGCTCTTTGGGAACCGCTTGCGTAGCCCCACACACCTGGGGGCTGCAGGCTTTCCTGCTGCCTTCAGACTCAAAACCACCCTTTCCCACTTGGCCCCGCGCCAGGCCCAAAAATGGCCATATGTCTGGAGACTGGTCCCATGCCCAAAGAGCCAGCAGGGAAAACTATGCCTTGTTCTAAAGCTCTTTGGGAACCGCTTGCGTAGCCCCACACACCTGGGGGCTGCAGGCTTTCCTGCTGCCTTCAGCCTCAAAACCACCCTTTCCCACATGGCGCCACACCAGGCCCAAAAATGGCCATATGTCTGGAGACTGGTCCCACGCCCAAAGAGCCAGCAGGGAAAACTATGCCTTGTTCTAAAGCTCTTTGGGAACCGCTTGCGTAGCCCCACACACCTGGGGGCTGCAGGCTTTCCTGCTGCCTTCAGACTCAAAACAACCCTTTCCCACTTGGCCCCGCGCCAGGCCCAAAAATGGCCATATGTCTGGAGACTGGTCCCATGCCCAAAGAGCCAGCAGGGAAAACTATGCCTTGTTCTAAAGCTCTTTGGGAACCGCTTGCGTAGCCCCACACACCTGGGGGCTGCAGGCTTTCCTGCTGCCTTCAACCTCAAAAGCACCCTTTTCCACATGGCGTCACGCCAGGCCCAAAAATGGCCATATGTCTGGAGACTGGTCCCACGCCCAAAGAGCCAGCAGGGAAAACTATGCCTTGTTCTAAAGCTCTTTGGGAACCGCTTGCATAGCCCCACACACCTGGGGGCTGCAGGCTTTCCTGCTGCCTTCAGCCTCAAAAGCACCCTTTTTCACATGGCGTCACGCCAGGACCAAAAATGGCCATATGTCTGGAGTTTGGTCCCACGCCCAAAGAGCCAGCAGGGAAAACTATGCCTTGTTCTAAAGCTCTTTGGGAACCGCTTGCGTAGCCCCACACACCTGGGGGCTGCAGGCTTTCCTGCTCTCTTCAGCCTTAAAACCACCCTTTCCCACATGGCGCTCCGCCAGGCCCAAAAATGGCCATATGTCTGGAGACTGGTCCCACGCCCAAAGAGCCAGCAGGGAAAACTATGCCTTGTTCTAAAGCTCTTTGGGAACCGCTTGCGTAGCCCCACACACCTGGGGACTGCAGGCTTTCCTGCTGCCTTCAGCCTCAAAACCACCCTTTCCCACATGGCGCCACACCAGGCACAAAAATGGCCATATGTCTGGAGACTGGTCCCACGCCCAAAGAGCCAGCAGGGAAAACTATGCCTTGTTCTAAAGCTCTTTGGGAACCACTTGCGTAGCCCCACACACCTGGGGGCTGAAGGCTTTCCTGCTGCCTTCAGCCTCAAAAGAAACCTTTCGCAATTGGCGCCGCGCCAGGCACAAAAATGGCCATATGTCTGGAGGTTGGTCCCATTCCCAAAGAGCCAGCAGGGAAAACTATGCCTTGTTCTAAAGCTCTTTGGGAACCGCTTGCGTAGCCCCACACACCTGGGGGCTGCAGTCTTTCCTGCTGCCTTCAGCCTCAAAAAAACCCTTTCCCACTTGGCGCTGCGCCAGGCCCAAAAATGGCCATATGTCTGGAGACTGGTCCCACGCCCAAAGAGCCATCAGGGAAAACTATGCCTTGTTCTAAAGCTCTTTGGGAACCGCTTGCGTAGCCCCACACACGTGGGGGCTGCAGACTTTCCTGCTGCCTTCTGCCTCAAAACAACCCTTTCCCACTTGGCGCTGCGCCAGGCCCAAAAGTGGCCATATGTCTGGAGACTGGTCCCACGCCCAAAGAGCCAGCAGGGAAAACTATGCCTTGTTCTAAAGCTCTTTGGGAACCGCTTGCGTAGCCCCACACACCTGGGGGCTGCAGGCTTTCCTGCTGCCTTCAGCCTCAAAACCACCCTTTTCCACATGGCGCCACGCCAGGCACAAAAATGGCCATATGTCTGGAGACTGGTCCCACCCCCAAAGAACCAGCAGGGAAAACTATGCCTTGTTCTAAAGCTCTTTGGGAACCTCTTGCGTAGCCCCACAGACCTGGGGGCTGCAGGCTTTCCTGCTGCCTTCAGCCTCAAAACCACCCTTTTCCACATGGCGCCACGCCAGGCACAAAAATGGCCATATGTCTGGAGGTTGGTGCTTCGCCCAAAGAGCCAGCAGGGAAAACTATGCCTTGTTCTAAAGCTCTTTGGGAACCGCTTGCGTAGCCCCACACACCTGGGGGCTGCAGGCTTTCCTGCTGCCTTCAGCCTCAAAACCACCCTTTCCCACATGGCGCCGTGCCAGGCACAAAAATGGCCATATGTCTGGAGATTGGTTCCACGCCCAAAGAGGCAGCAGGGAAAACTATGCCTTGTTCTAAAGCTCTTTGGGAACCGCTTGCGTAGCCCCACACACCTGGGGGCTGCAGGCTTTCCTGCTGCCTTCAGCCTCAAAACCAGCCTTTCCCACTTGGCATCGTGCCAGGCACAAAAATGGCCATATTTCTGGAGACTGGTCCCTTTCACAAAGACCCAGCAGGGAAAACTATGCCTTGTTCTAAAGCTCTTTGGGAACCGCTTGCGTAGCCCCACACACCTGGGGGCTGCAGCCTTTCCTGCTGCCTTCAGCCTCAAAACCACCCTTTTCCACATGGCGTCACGCCAGACACAAAAATGGCCATATGTCTGGAGGCTGGTCCCACGCCCAAAGAGCCAGCAGGGAAAACTATGCCTTGTTCTAAAGCTCTTTGGGAACCGCTTGCGTAGCCCCACACACCTGGGGGCTGCAGGCTTTCCTGCTGCCTTCAGCCTCAAAACCACCCTTTCCCACTTGGTGCCTCTCCAGGCCCAAAATGGCCATATGTCTGGAGGTTGGTCCCACGCCCAAAGAGCCAGCAGGGAAAACTATGCCTTGTTCTAAAGCTCTTTGGGAACCGCTTGCGTAGCCCCACACACGTGGGGGCTGCAGGCTTTCCTGCTGCCTTCAGCCTCAAAACCACCCTTTCCCACATGGCACTCCGCCAGGCACAAAAATGGCCATATGTCTGGAGACTGGTCCCACGCCCAAAGAGCCAGCAGGGAAAACTATGCCTTGTTCTAAAGCTCTTTGGGAACCACTTGCGTAGCCCCACACACCTGGGGGCTGAAGGCTTTCCTGCTGCCTTCAGCCTCAAAAGAAACCTTTCGCAGTTGGCGCCGCGCCAGGCACAAAAATGGCCATATGTCTGGAGGTTGGTCCCATTCCCAAAGAGCCAGCAGGGAAAACTATGCCTTGTTCTAAAGCTCTTTGGGAACCGCTTGCGTAGCCCCACACACCTGGGGGCTGCAGGCTTTCCTGCTGCCTTCAGCCTCAAAACCACCCTTTCCCACTTGGTGCCTCTCCAGGCCCAAAATGGCCATATGTCTGGAGACTGGTCCCACGCCCAAAGAGCCAGCAGGGAAAACTATGCCTTGTTCTAAAGCTCTTTGGGAACCGCTTGCGTAGCCCCACACACCTGGGGGCTGCAGGCTTTCCTGCTCTCTTCAGCCTCAAAACAACCCTTTCCCACTTGGCGCTGCGCCAGGCCCAAAAATGGCCATATGTCTGGAGACTGGTCCCACGCCCAAAGAGCCAGCAGGGAAAACTATGCCTTGTTCTAAAGCTCTTTGGGAACCGCTTGCGTAGCCCCACACACCTGGGGGCTGCAGGCTTTCCTGCTGCCTTCAGCCTCAAAACCACCCTTTCCCACATGGCGCCGTGCCAGGCACAAAAATGGCCATATATCTGGAGATTGGTTCCACGCCCAAAGAGGCAGCAGGGAAAACTATGCCTTGTTCTAAAGCTCTTTGGGAACCGCTTGCGTAGCCCCACACACCTGCGGGCTGCAGGCTTTCATGCTGCCTTCAGCCTCAAAACCACCCTTTCCCACATGGCACTCCGCCAGGCACAAAAATGGCCATATGTCTGGAGACTGGTCCCACGCCCAAAGAGCCAGCAGGGAAAACTATGCCTTGTTCTAAAGCTCTTTGGGAACCGCTTGCGTAGCCCCACACACCTGGGGGCTGCAGTCTTTCCTGCTGCCTTCAGCCTCAAAAAAACCCTTTCCCACTTGGCGCCAAGCCAGGCCCAAAAATGGCCATATGTCTGGAGACTGGTCCCACGCCCAAAGAGCCATCAGGGAAAACTATGCCTTGTTCTAAAGCTCTTTGGGAACCGCTTGCGTAGCCCCACACACCTGGGGGCTGCAGGCTTTCCTGCTGCCTTCTGCCTCAAAACAACCCTTTCCCACTTGGCGCTGCGCCAGGCCCAAAAGTGGCCATATGTCTGGAGACTGGTCCCACGCCCAAAGAGCCAGCAGGGAAAACTATGCCTTGTTCTAAAGCTCTTTGGGAACCGCTTGCGTAGCCCCACACACCTGGGGGCTGCAGGCTTTCCTGCTGCCTTCAGCCTCAAAACCACCCTTTTCCACATGGCGCCACGCCAGGCACAAAAATGGCCATATGTCTGGAGGTTGGTGCCACGCCCAAAGAGCCAGCAGGGAAAACTATGCCTTGTTCTAAAGCTCTTTGGGAACCACTTGCGTAGCCCCACAGACCTGTGGGCTGCAGGCTTTCCTGCTGCCTTCAGCCTCAAAACCACCCTTTTCCACATGGCGCCACGCCAGGCACAAAAATGGCCATATGTCTGGAGGTTGGTGCTTCGCCCAAAGAGCCAGCAGGGAAAACTATGCCTTGTTCTAAAGCTCTTTGGGAACCGCTTGCGTAGCCCCACACACCTGGGGGCTGCAGGCTTTCCTGCTGCCTTCAGCCTCAAAACCACCCTTTCCCACTTGGTGCCTCTCCAGGCCCAAAATGGCCATATGTCTGGAGACTGGTCCCACGCCCAAAGAGCCAGCAGGGAAAACTATGCCTTGTTCTAAAGCTCTTTGGGAACCGCTTGCGTAGCCCCACACACCTGGGGGCTGCAGGCTTTCCTGCTCTCTTCAGCCTCAAAACAACCCTTTCCCACTTGGCGCTGCGCCAGGCCCAAAAATGGCCATATGTCTGGAGACTGGTCCCACGCCCAAAGAGCCAGCAGGGAAAACTATGCCTTGTTCTAAAGCTCTTTGGGAACCGCTTGCGTAGCCCCACACACCTGGGGGCTGCAGGCTTTCCTGCTGCCTTCAGCCTCAAAACCACCCTTTCCCACATGGCGCCGTGCCAGGCACAAAAATGGCCATATATCTGGAGATTGGTTCCACGCCCAAAGAGCCAGCAGGGAAAACTATGCCTTGTTCTAAAGCTCTTTGGGAACCGCTTGCGTAGCCCCACACACGTGGGGGCTGCAGGCTTTCCTGCTGCCTTCAGCCTCAAAACCACCCTTTCCCACATGGCGCCGTGCCAGGCACAAAAATGGCCATATATCTGGAGATTGGTTCCACGCCCAAAGAGGCAGCAGGGAAAACTATGCCTTGTTCTAAAGCTCTTTTGGAACCGCTTGCGTAGCCCCACACACCTGCGGGCTGCAGGCTTTCATGCTGCCTTCAGCCTCAAAACCACCCTTTCCCACATGGCACTCCGCCAGGCACAAAAATGGCCATATGTCTGGAGACTGGTCCCACGCCCAAAGAGCCAGCAGGGAAAACTATGCCTTGTTCTAAAGCTCTTTGGGAACCGCTTGCGTAGCCCCACACACCTGGGGGCTGCAGTCTTTCCTGCTGCCTTCACCCTCAAAAAAACCCTTTCCCACTTGGCGCCAAGCCAGGCCCAAAAATGGCCATATGTCTGGAGACTGGTCCCACGCCCAAAGAGCCATCAGGGAAAACTATGTCTTGTTCTAAAGCTCTTCGGGAACCGCTTGCGTAGCCCCACACACCTGGGGGCTGCAGGCTTTCCTGCTGCCTTCTGCCTCAAAACAACCCTTTCCCACTTGGCGCTGCGCCAGGCCCAAAAGTGGCCATATGTCTGGAGACTGGTCCCACGCCCAAAGAGCCAGCAGGGAAAACTATGCCTTGTTCTAAAGCTCTTTGGGAACCGCTTGCGTAGCCCCACACACGTGGGGGTTGCAGGCTTTCCTGCTGCCTTCAGCCTCAAAACCACCCTTTTCCACATGGCGCCACGCCAGGCACAAAAATGGCCATATGTCTGGAGACTGGTCCCACCCCCAAAGAACCAGCAGGGAAAACTATGCCTTGTTCTAAAGCTCTTTGGGAACCTCTTGCGTAGCCCCACAGACCTGGGGGCTGCAGGCTTTCCTGCTGCCTTCAGCC
The DNA here is from genome assembly GCF_963924245.1 of Chroicocephalus ridibundus. NCBI lineage: Eukaryota > Metazoa > Chordata > Aves > Charadriiformes > Laridae > Chroicocephalus > Chroicocephalus ridibundus. The sequence goes on from NW_026961705.1 coordinate 45,723, forward strand.
TCAAAACCACCCTTTTCCACATGGCGCCACGCCAGGCACAAAAATGGCCATATGTCTGGAGGTTGGTGCTTCGCCCAAAGAGCCAGCAGGGAAAACTATGCCTTGTTCTAAAGCTCTTTGGGAACCGCTTGCGTAGCCCCACACACCTGGGGGCTGCAGGCTTTCCTGCTGCCTTCAGCCTCAAAACCACCCTTTCCCACATGGCGCCGTGCCAGGCACAAAAATGGCCATATGTCTGGAGATTGGTTCCACGCCCAAAGAGGCAGCAGGGAAAACTATGCCTTGTTCTAAAGCTCTTTGGGAACCGCTTGCGTAGCCCCACACACCTGGGGGCTGCAGGCTTTCCTGCTGCCTTCAGCCTCAAAACCAGCCTTTCCCACTTGGCATCGTGCCAGGCACAAAAATGGCCATATTTCTGGAGACTGGTCCCTTTCACAAAGACCCAGCAGGGAAAACTATGCCTTGTTCTAAAGCTCTTTGGGAACCGCTTGCGTAGCCCCACAGACCTGGGGGCTGCAGGCTTTCCTGCTGCCTTCAGCCTCAAAACCACCCTTTCCCACTTGGTGCCTCTCCAGGCCCAAAATGGCCATATGTCTGGAGGTTGGTCCCACGCCCAAAGAGCCAGCAGGGAAAACTATGCCTTGTTCTAAAGCTCTTTGGGAACCGCTTGCGTAGCCCCACACACGTGGGGGCTGCAGGCTTTCCTGCTGCCTTCAGCCTCAAAACCACCCTTTCCCACATGGCACTCCGCCAGGCACAAAAATGGCCATATGTCTGGAGACTGGTCCCACGCCCAAAGAGCCAGCAGGGAAAACTATGCCTTGTTCTAAAGCTCTTTGGGAACCACTTGCGTAGCCCCACACACCTGGGGGCTGAAGGCTTTCCTGCTGCCTTCAGCCTCAAAAGAAACCTTTCGCAGTTGGCGCCGCGCCAGGCACAAAAATGGCCATATGTCTGGAGGTTGGTCCCATTCCCAAAGAGCCAGCAGGGAAAACTATGCCTTGTTCTAAAGCTCTTTGGGAACCGCTTGCGTAGCCCCACACACCTGGGGGCTGCAGGCTTTCCTGCTGCCTTCAGCCTCAAAACCACCCTTTCCCACTTGGTGCCTCTCCAGGCCCAAAATGGCCATATGTCTGGAGACTGGTCCCACGCCCAAAGAGCCAGCAGGGAAAACTATGCCTTGTTCTAAAGCTCTTTGGGAACCGCTTGCGTAGCCCCACACACCTGGGGGCTGCAGGCTTTCCTGCTCTCTTCAGCCTCAAAACAACCCTTTCCCACTTGGCGCTGCGCCAGGCCCAAAAATGGCCATATGTCTGGAGACTGGTCCCACGCCCAAAGAGCCAGCAGGGAAAACTATGCCTTGTTCTAAAGCTCTTTGGGAACCGCTTGCGTAGCCCCACACAACTGGGGGCTGCAGGCTTTCCTGCTGCCTTCAGCCTCAAAACCACCCTTTCCCACATGGCGCCGTGCCAGGCACAAAAATGGCCATATATCTGGAGATTGGTTCCACGCCCAAAGAGGCAGCAGGGAAAACTATGCCTTGTTCTAAAGCTCTTTGGGAACCGCTTGCGTAGCCCCACACACCTGCGGGCTGCAGGCTTTCATGCTGCCTTCAGCCTCAAAACCACCCTTTCCCACATGGCACTCCGCCAGGCACAAAAATGGCCATATGTCTGGAGACTGGTCCCACGCCCAAAGAGCCAGCAGGGAAAACTATGCCTTGTTCTAAAGCTCTTTGGGAACCGCTTGCGTAGCCCCACACACCTGGGGGCTGCAGTCTTTCCTGCTGCCTTCAGCCTCAAAAAAACCCTTTCCCACTTGGCGCCAAGCCAGGCCCAAAAATGGCCATATGTCTGGAGACTGGTCCCACGCCCAAAGAGCCATCAGGGAAAACTATGCCTTGTTCTAAAGCTCTTTGGGAACCGCTTGCGTAGCCCCACACACCTGGGGGCTGCAGGCTTTCCTGCTGCCTTCTGCCTCAAAACAACCCTTTCCCACTTGGCGCTGCGCCAGGCCCAAAAGTGGCCATATGTCTGGAGACTGGTCCCACGCCCAAAGAGCCAGCAGGGAAAACTATGCCTTGTTCTAAAGCTCTTTGGGAACCGCTTGCGTAGCCCCACACACCTGGGGGCTGCAGGCTTTCCTGCTGCCTTCAGCCTCAAAACCACCCTTTTCCACATGGCGCCACGCCAGGCACAAAAATGGCCATATGTCTGGAGGTTGGTGCCACGCCCAAAGAGCCAGCAGGGAAAACTATGCCTTGTTCTAAAGCTCTTTGGGAACCACTTGCGTAGCCCCACAGACCTGTGGGCTGCAGGCTTTCCTGCTGCCTTCAGCCTCAAAACCACCCTTTTCCACATGGCGCCACGCCAGGCACAAAAATGGCCATATGTCTGGAGGTTGGTGCTTCGCCCAAAGAGCCAGCAGGGAAAACTATGCCTTGTTCTAAAGCTCTTTGGGAACCGCTTGCGTAGCCCCACACACCTGGGGGCTGCAGGCTTTCCTGCTGCCTTCAGCCTCAAAACCACCCTTTCCCACTTGGTGCCTCTCCAGGCCCAAAATGGCCATATGTCTGGAGACTGGTCCCACGCCCAAAGAGCCAGCAGGGAAAACTATGCCTTGTTCTAAAGCTCTTTGGGAACCGCTTGCGTAGCCCCACACACCTGGGGGCTGCAGGCTTTCCTGCTCTCTTCAGCCTCAAAACAACCCTTTCCCACTTGGCGCTGCGCCAGGCCCAAAAATGGCCATATGTCTGGAGACTGGTCCCACGCCCAAAGAGCCAGCAGGGAAAACTATGCCTTGTTCTAAAGCTCTTTGGGAACCGCTTGCGTAGCCCCACACACCTGGGGGCTGCAGGCTTTCCTGCTGCCTTCAGCCTCAAAACCACCCTTTCCCACTTGGTGCCTCTCCAGGCCCAAAATGGCCATATGTCTGGAGACTGGTCCCACGCCCAAAGAGCCAGCAGGGAAAACTATGCCTTGTTCTAAAGCTCTTTGGGAACCGCTTGCGTAGCCCCACACACCTGGGGGCTGCAGGCTTTCCTGCTCTCTTCAGCCTCAAAACAACCCTTTCCCACTTGGCGCTGCGCCAGGCCCAAAAATGGCCATATGTCTGGAGACTGGTCCCACGCCCAAAGAGCCAGCAGGGAAAACTATGCCTTGTTCTAAAGCTCTTTGGGAACCGCTTGCGTAGCCCCACACACCTGGGGGCTGCAGGCTTTCCTGCTGCCTTCAGCCTCAAAACCACCCTTTCCCACATGGCGCCGTGCCAGGCACAAAAATGGCCATATATCTGGAGATTGGTTCCACGCCCAAAGAGCCAGCAGGGAAAACTATGCCTTGTTCTAAAGCTCTTTGGGAACCGCTTGCGTAGCCCCACACACCTGGGGGCTGCAGGCTTTCCTGCTGCCTTCAGCCTCAAAACCACCCTTTCCCACATGGCGCCGTGCCAGGCACAAAAATGGCCATATATCTGGAGATTGGTTCCACGCCCAAAGAGGCAGCAGGGAAAACTATGCCTTGTTCTAAAGCTCTTTTGGAACCGCTTGCGTAGCCCCACACACCTGCGGGCTGCAGGCTTTCATGCTGCCTTCAGCCTCAAAACCACCCTTTCCCACATGGCACTCCGCCAGGCACAAAAATGGCCATATGTCTGGAGACTGGTCCCACGCCCAAAGAGCCAGCAGGGAAAACTATGCCTTGTTCTAAAGCTCTTTGGGAACCGCTTGCGTAGCCCCACACACCTGGGGGCTGCAGTCTTTCCTGCTGCCTTCACCCTCAAAAAAACCCTTTCCCACTTGGCGCCAAGCCAGGCCCAAAAATGGCCATATGTCTGGAGACTGGTCCCACGCCCAAAGAGCCATCAGGGAAAACTATGTCTTGTTCTAAAGCTCTTTGGGAACCGCTTGCGTAGCCCCACACACCTGGGGGCTGCAGGCTTTCCTGCTGCCTTCTGCCTCAAAACAACCCTTTCCCACTTGGCGCTGCGCCAGGCCCAAAAGTGGCCATATGTCTGGAGACTGGTCCCACGCCCAAAGAGCCAGCAGGGAAAACTATGCCTTGTTCTAAAGCTCTTTGGGAACCGCTTGCGTAGCCCCACACACCTGGGGGCTGCAGGCTTTCCTGCTGCCTTCAGCCTCAAAACCACCCTTTTCCACATGGCGCCACGCCAGGCACAAAAATGGCCATATGTCTGGAGGTTGGTGCCACGCCCAAAGAGCCAGCAGGGAAAACTATGCCTTGTTCTAAAGCTCTTTGGGAACCACTTGCGTAGCCCCACAGACCTGTGGGCTGCAGGCTTTCCTGCTGCCTTCAGCCTCAAAACCACCCTTTTCCACATGGCGCCACGCCAGGCACAAAAATGGCCATATGTCTGGAGGTTGGTGCTTCGCCCAAAGAGCCAGCAGGGAAAACTATGCCTTGTTCTAAAGCTCTTTGGGAACCGCTTGCGTAGCCCCACACACCTGGGGGCTGCAGGCTTTCCTGCTGCCTTCAGCCTCAAAACCACCCTTTCCCACATGGCGCCGTGCCAGGCACAAAAATGGCCATATATCTGGAGATTGGTTCCACGCCCAAAGAGCCAGCAGGGAAAACTATGCCTTGTTCTATAGCTCTTTGGGAACCGCTTGCGTAGCCCCACACACCTGGGGGCTGCAGGCTTTCCTGCTGCCTTCAGCCTCAAAACCACCGTTTCCCACTTTGCGCTGCGCCAGGCCCAAAAATGGCCATATGTCTGGAGAATGGTCCCACGCCCAAAGAGCCAGCAGGGAAAACTATGCCTTGTTCTAAAGCTCTTTGGGAACCGCTTGCGTAGCCCCACACACCTGGGGGCTGCAGGCTTTCCTGCTGCCTTCAACCTCAAAAGCACCCTTTCCCACATGGCGTCACGCCAGGCCCAAAAATGGCCATATGTCTGGAGACTGGTCCCACGCCCAAAGAGCCAGCAGGGAAAACTATGCCTTGTTCTAAAGCTCTTTGGGAACCGCTTGCATAGCCCCACACACCTGGGGGCTGCAGGCTTTCCTGCTGCCTTCAACCTCAAAAGCACCCTTTTTCACATGGCGTCACGCCAGGCCCAAAAATGGCCATATGTCTGGAGTTTGGTCCCACGCCCAAAGAGCCAGCAGGGAAAACTATGCCTTGTTCTAAAGCTCTTTGGGAACCGCTTGCGTAGCCCCACACACCTGGGGGCTGCAGGCTTTCCTGCTCTCTTCAGCCTCAAAACCACCCTTTCCCACATGGCGCTCCGCCAGGCCCAAAAATGGCCATATGTCTGGAGACTGGTCCCACGCCCAAAGAGCCAGCAGGGAAAACTATGCCTTGTTCTAAAGCTCTTTGGGAACCGCTTGCGTAGCCCCACAGACCTGGGGGCTGCAGGCTTTCCTGCTGCCTTCAGCCTCAAAACCACCCTTTCCCACATGGCACTCCGCAAGGCACAAAAATGGCCATATGTCTGGAGACTGGTCCCACGCCCAAAGAGCCAGCAGGGAAAACTATGCCTTGTTCTAAAGCTCTTTGGGAACCACTTGCGTAGCCCCACACACCTGGGGGCTGAAGGCTTTCCTGCTGCCTTCAGCCTCCAAAGAAACCTTTCGCAATTGGCGCCGCGCCAGGCACAAAAATGGCCATATGTCTGGAGGTTGGTCCCATTCCCAAAGAGCCAGCAGGGAAAACTATGCCTTGTTCTAAAGCTCTTTGGGAACCGCTTGCGTAGCCCCACACACCTGGGGGCTGCAGTCTTTCCTGCTGCCTTCAGCCTCAAAAGCACCCTTTCCCACTTGGCGCTGCGCCAGGCCCAAAAATGGCCATATGTCTGGAGACTGGTCCCACGCCCAAAGAGCCATCAGGGAAAACTATGCCTTGTTCTAAAGCTCTTTGGGAACCGCTTGCGTAGCCCCACACACCTGGGGGCTGCAGGCTTTCCTGCTGCCTTCTGCCTCAAAACAACCCTTTCCCACTTGGCGCTGCGCCAGGCCCAAAAGTGGCCATATGTCTGGAGACTGGTCCCACGCCCAAAGAGCCAGCAGGGAAAACTATGCCTTGTTCTAAAGCTCTTTGGGAACCGCTTGCGTAGCCCCACACACCTGGGGGCTGCAGGCTTTCCTGCTGCCTTCAGCCTCAAAACCACCCTTTTCCACATGGCGCCACGCCAGGCACAAAAATGGCCATATGTCTGGAGACTGGTCCCACGCCCAAAGAGCCAGCAGGGAAAACTATGCCTTGTTCTAAAGCTCTTTGGGAACCGCTTGCGTAGCCCCACAGACCTGGGGGCTGCAGGCTTTCCTGCTGCCTTCAGCCTCAAAACCACCCTTTCCCACATGGCACTCCGCAAGGCACAAAAATGGCCATATGTCTGGAGACTGGTCCCACGCCCAAAGAGCCAGCAGGGAAAACTATGCCTTGTTCTAAAGCTCTTTGGGAACCACTTGCGTAGCCCCACACACCTGGGGGCTGAAGGCTTTCCTGCTGCCTTCAGCCTCAAAAGAAACCTTTCGCAATTGGCGCCGCGCCAGGCACAAAAATGGCCATATGTCTGGAGGTTGGTCCCATTCCCAAAGAGCCAGCAGGGAAAACTATGCCTTGTTCTAAAGCTCTTTGGGAACCGCTTGCGTAGCCCCACACACCTGGGGGCTGCAGTCTTTCCTGCTGCCTTCAGCCTCAAAAGCACCCTTTCCCACTTGGCGCTGCGCCAGGCCCAAAAATGGCCATATGTCTGGAGACTGGTCCCACGCCCAAAGAGCCATCAGGGAAAACTATGTCTTGTTCTAAAGCTCTTTGGGAACCGCTTGCGTAGCCCCACACACCTGGGGGCTGCAGGCTTTCCTGCTGCCTTCTGCCTCAAAACAACCCTTTCCCACTTGGCGCTGCGCCAGGCCCAAAAGTGGCCATATGTCTGGAGACTGGTCCCACGCCCAAAGAGCCAGCAGGGAAAACTATGCCTTGTTCTAAAGCTCTTTGGGAACCGCTTGCGTAGCCCCACACACCTGGCGGCTGCAGGCTTTCCTGCTGCCTTCAGCCTCAAAACCACCCTTTTCCACATGGCGCCACGCCAGGCACAAAAATGGCCATATGTCTGGAGGTTGGTGCCACGCCCAAAGAGCCAGCAGGGAAAACTATGCCTTGTTCTAAAGCTCTTTGGGAACCACTTGCGTAGCCCCACAGACCTGGGGGCTGCAGGCTTTCCTGCTGCCTTCAGCCTCAAAACCACCCTTTTCCACATGGCGCCACGCCAGGCACAAAAATGGCCATATGTCTGGAGGTTGGTGCTTCGCCCAAAGAGCCAGCAGGGAAATCTATGCCTTGTTCTAAAGCTCTTTGGGAACCGCTTGCGTAGCCCCACACACCTGGGGGCTGCAGGCTTTCCTGCTGCCTTCAGCCTCAAAACCACCCTTTCCCACATGGCGCCACACCAGGCACAAAAATGGCCATATGTCTGGAGATTGGTTCCACGCCCAAAGAGCCAGCAGGGAAAACTATGCCTTGTTCTATAGCTCTTTGGGAACCGCTTGCGTAGCCCCACACACCTGGGGGCTGCAGGCTTTCCTGCTGCCTTCAGACTCAAAACCACCCTTTTCCACTTGGCGCTGCGCCAGGCCCAAAAATGGCCATATGTCTGGAGAATGGTCCCAGGCCCAAAGAGCCAGCAGGGAAAACTATGCCTTGTTCTAAAGCTCTTTGGGAACCGCTTGCGTAGCCCCACAGACCTGGGGGCTGCAGGCTTTCCTACTGCCTTCAGCCTCAAAACCACCCTTTCCCACTTGGCCCCGCGCCAGGCCCAAAAATGGCCATATGTCTGGAGACTGGTCCCACGCCCAAAGAGCCAGCAGGGAAAACTATGCCTTGTTCTAAAGCTCTTTGGGAACCGCTTGCATAGCCCCACACACCTGGGGGCTGCAGGCTTTCCTGCTGCCTTCAACCTCAAAAGCACCCTTTTTCACATGGCGTCACGCCAGGCCCAAAAATGGCCATATGTCTGGAGTTTGGTCCCACGCCCAAAGAGCCAGCAGGGAAAACTATGCCTTGTTCTAAAGCTCTTTGGGAACCGCTTGCGTAGCCCCACACACCTGGGGGCTGCAGGCTTTCCTGCTCTCTTCAGCCTCAAAACCACCCTTTCCCACATGGCGCTCCGCCAGGCCCAAAAATGGCCATATGTCTGGAGACTGGTCCCACGCCCAAAGAGCCAGCAGGGAAAACTATGCCTTGTTCTAAAGCTCTTTGGGAACCACTTGCGTAGCCCCACACACCTGGGGGCTGAAGGCTTTCCTGCTGCCTTCAGCCTCAAAAGAAACCTTTCGCAATTGGCGCCGCGCCAGGCACAAAAATGGCCATATGTCTGGAGGTTGGTCCCATTCCCAAAGAGCCAGCAGGGAAAACTATGCCTTGTTCTAAAGCTCTTTGGGAACCGCTTGCGTAGCCCCACACACCTGGGGGCTGCAGTCTTTCCTGCTGCCTTCAGCCTCAAAAGCACCCTTTCCCACTTGGCGCTGCGCCAGGCCCAAAAATGGCCATATGTCTGGAGACTGGTCCCACGCCCAAAGAGCCATCAGGGAAAACTATGTCTTGTTCTAAAGCTCTTTGGGAACCGCTTGCGTAGCCCCACACACCTGGGGGCTGCAGGCTTTCCTGCTGCCTTCTGCCTCAAAACAACCCTTTCCCACTTGGCGCTGCGCCAGGCCCAAAAGTGGCCATATGTCTGGAGACTGGTCCCACGCCCAAAGAGCCAGCAGGGAAAACTATGCCTTGTTCTAAAGCTCTTTGGGAACCGCTTGCGTAGCCCCACACACCTGGCGGCTGCAGGCTTTCCTGCTGCCTTCAGCCTCAAAACCACCCTTTTCCACATGGCGCCACGCCAGGCACAAAAATGGCCATATGTCTGGAGGTTGGTCCAACGCCTAAAGAGCCAGCAGGGAAAACTATGCCTTGTTCTAAAGCTCTTTGGGAACCTCTTGCGTAGCACCACACACCTGGGGGCTGCAGGCTTTCCTGCTCTCTTCAGCCTCAAAACCACCCTTTCCCACTTGGCGCCAAGCCACGCCCAAAAATGGCCATATGTCTGGAGACTGGTCCCACGCCCAAAAAGCCAGCAGGGAAAACTATGCCTTGTTCTAAAGCTCTTTGGGAACCGCTTGCGTAGCCCCACACAAACTGGGGGCTGCAGGCTTTTCTCTCGCTTTCAGCCTCAAAACCACCCTTTCCCACTTGGCGCTGCGCCAGGCCCAAAAATGGCCATATGTCTGGAGAATGGTCCTACGCCCAAAGTGCCAGCAGGGAAAACTATGCCTTGTTCTAAAGCTCTTTGGGAATCTCTTGCATAGCCCCACACACCTGGGGGCTGCAGGCTTTCCTGCTGCCTTCAGCCTCAAAACCACCCTTTCCCACTTGGCCCCGCGCCAGGCCCAAAAATGGCCATATGTCTGGAGACTGGTCCCATGCCCAAAGAGCCAGCAGGGAAAATTATGCCTTGTTCTAAAGCTCTTTGGGAACCGCTTGCATAGCCCCACACACCTGGGGGCTGCAGGCTTTCCTGCTGCCTTCAACCTCAAAAGCACCCTTTTCCACATGGCGTCACGCCAGGCACAAAAATGGCCATATGTCTGGAGACTGGTCCCACGCCCAAAGAGCCAGCAGGGAAAACTATGCCTTGTTCTAAAGCTCTTTGGGAACCACTTGCGTAGCCCCACAGACCTGGGGGCTGCAGGCTTTCCTGCTGCCTTCAACATCAAAAGCACCCATTTTCACATGGCGTCACGCCAGGCACAAAAATGGCCATATGTATGGAGGCTGGTCCCACGCCCAAAGAGCCAGCAGGGAAAACTATGCCTTGTTCTAAAGCTCTTTGGGAACCGCTTGCGTAGCCCCACACACCTGGGGGCTGCAGGCTTTCCTGCTGCCTTCAACCTCAAAACCACCCTTTCCCACTTGGCGCCATGCCAGGCCCAAAAATGGCCATATGTCTGGAGGTTGGTCCCACGCCTAAAGAGCCAGCAGGGAAAACTATGCCTTGTTCTAAAGCTCTTTGGGAACCTCTTGCGTAGCCCCACACACCTGGGGGCTGCAGGCTTTCCTGCTGCCTTCAGCCTCAAAACCACCCTTTCCCACTTGGCGCTGCGCCAGGCCCAAAAATGGCCATATGTCTGGAGACTAGTCCCATGCCCAAAGAGCCAGCAGGGAAAAATATGCCTTGTTCTAAAGCTCTTTGGGAACCGCTTGCGTAGCCCCACACACCTGGGGGCTGCAGGCTTTCCTGCTGCCTTCAACCTCAAAAGCACACCCTTTTCCACATGGCGTCACGCCAGGCACAAAAATGGCCATATATCTGGAGACTGGTCCCTTTCCCAAAGAGCCAGCAGGGAAAAATATGCCTTGTTCTAAAGCTCTTCGGGAACCGCTTGCATAGCCCCACACACCTGGGGGCTGCAGGCTTTCCTGCTGCCTTCAGCCTCAAAACCACCCTTTCCCACATGGCGCCACGCCAGGCCCAAAAATGGCCATATGTCTGGAGACTAGTCCCATGCCCAAAGAGCCAGCAGGGAAAACTATGCCTTGTTCTAAAGCTCTTTGGGAAACGCTTGCGTAGCCCCACACACCTGGGGGCTGCAGGCTTTCCTGCTGCCTTCAACCTCAAAAGCACCCTTTTCCACATGGCGTCACGCCAGGCACAAAAATGGCCATATGTCTGGAGACTGGTCCCACGCCCAAAGAGCCAGCAGGGAAAACTATGCCTTGTTCTAAAGCTCTTTGGGAACCGCTTGCGTAGCCCCACACACCTGGGGGCTGCAGGCTTTCCTGCTGCCTTCAACATCAAAAGCACCCTTTTTCACATGGCGTCACGCCAGGCACAAAAATGGCCATATGTCTGGAGGCTGGTCCCACGCCCAAAGAGCCAGCAGGGAAAACTATGCCTTGTTCTAAAGCTCTTTGGGAACCGCTTGCGTAGCCCCACACACCTGGGGGCTGCAGGCTTTCCTGCTGCCTTCAGCCTCAAAACCACCCTTTCCCACTTGGCGCCATGCCAGGCCCAAAAATGGCCATATGTCTGGAGGTTGGTCCCACGCCCAAAGAGCCAGCAGGGAAAACTATGCCTTGTTCTAAAGCTCTTTGGGAACCTCTTGCGTAGCCCCACACACCTGGGGGCTGCAGGCTTTCCTGCTGCCTTCAGCCTCAAAACCACCCTTTCCCACTTGGCGCCAAGCCACGCCCAAAAATGGCCATATGTCTGGAGACTGGTCCCACGCCCAAAGAGCCAGCAGGGAAAACTATGCCTTGTTCTAAAGCTCTTTGGGAACCGCTTGCGTAGCCCCACACACCTGGGGGCTGCAGGCTTTCCTGCTGCCTTCAACCTCAAAAGCACCCTTTTCCACATGGCGTCACGCCAGGCACAAAAATGGCCATATATCTGGAGACTGGTCCCACGCCCAAAGAGCCAGCAGGGAAAACTATGCCTTGTTCTAAAGCTCTTTGGGAACCGCTTGCGTAGCCCCACACACCTGGGGGCTGCAGGCTTTCCTGCTGCCTTCAGCCTCAAAACCACCCTTTTCCACATGGCGCCACGCCAGGCACAAAAATGGCCATATGTCTGGAGACTGGTCCCACGCCCAAAGAGCCATCAGGGAAAACTATGTCTTGTTCTAAAGCTCTTTGGGAACCGCTTGCGTAGCCCCACACACCTGGGGGCTGCAGGCTTTCCTGCTGCCTTCAGCCTCAAAACCACCCTTTTCCACATGGCGCCACGCCAGGCACAAAAATGGCCATATGTCTGGAGGTTGGTGCCACGCCCAAAGAGCCAGCAGGGAAAACTATGCCTTGTTCTAAAGCTCTTTGGGAACCGCTTGCGTAGCCCCACAGACCTGGGGGCTGCAGGCTTTCCTGCTGACTTCAGCCTCAAAACCACCCTTTCCCACTTGGTGCCTCTCCAGGCCCAAATTGGCCATATATCTGGAGACTGGTCCCTTTCCCAAACAGCCAGCAGGGAAAACTATGCCTTGTTCTAAAGCTCTTTGGGAACCGCTTGCGTAGCCCCACAGACCTGGGGGCTGCAGGCTTTCCTGCTGCCTTCAGCCTCAAAACCACCCTTTCCCACTTGGCGCCGTGCCAGGCACAAAAATGGCCATATATCTGGAGATTGGTCCCATGCCCAAAGAGCCAGCAGGGAAAACTATGCCTTGTTCTAAAGCTCTTTGGGAACCGCTTGCGTAGCCCCAGAGACGTGGGGGCTGCAGGCTTTCCTGCTGCCTTCAGCCTCAAAACCACCCTTTCCCACATGGCGCCGTGCCAGGCCCAAAAATGGCCATATATCTGGAGATTGGTCCCACGCCCAAAGAGCCAGCAGGGAAAACTATGCCTTGTTCTAAAGCTCTTTGGGATCCGCTTGCGTAGCCCCACACACCTGGGGGCTGCAGGCTTTCCTGCTGCCTTCAGCCTCAAAACAACCCTTTCCAACTTGGCCCCGCGCCAGGCCCAAAAATGGCCATATGTCTGGAGACTGGTCCCACGCCCAAAGAGCCAGCAGGGAAAACTATGCCTTGTTCTAAAGCTCTTTGGGAACCGCTTGCGTAGCCCCACACACCTGGGGGCTGCAGGCTTTTCTGCTGCCTTCAACCTCAAAAGCACACCCTTTTCCACATGGCGTCACGCCAGGCCCAAAAATGGCCATATTTCTGGAGACTGGTCCCACGCCCAAAGAGCCAGCAGGGAAAACTATGCCTTGTTCTAAAGCTCTTTGGGAACCGCTTGCGTAGCCCCACACACCTGGGGGCTGCAGGCTTTCCTGCTGCCTTCAGCCTCAAAAGAAACCTTTCGCCATTGGCGCCCCGCCAGGCCCAAAAATGGCCATATGTCTGAAGATTGGTCCCACGCCCAAAGAGCCAGCAGGGAAAACTATGCCTTGTTCTAAAGCTCTTTGGGAACGGCTTGCGTAGCCCCACACACCTGGGGGCTGCAGGCTTTCCTGCTGCCTTCAGACTCAAAACAACCCTTTCCCACTTGGCGCTGCGCCAGGCCCAAAAATGGCCATATATCTGGAGGTTGGTCCCACGCCCAAAGAGCCAGCAGGGAAAACTATGCCTTGTTCTAAAGCTCTTTGGGAACCGCTTGCGTAGCCCCACACACCTGGGGCCTGCAGGCTTTCCTGCTGCCTTCAGCCTCAAAACCACCCTTTCCCACTTGGCGCCACGCCAGGCACAAAAATGGCCATATGTCTGGAGTTTGGTCCCACGCCCAAAGAGCCAGCAGGGAAAACTATGCCTTGTTCTAAAGCTCTTTGGGAACCTCTTGCGTAGCCCCAAACACCTGGGGGCTGCAGGCTTTCCTGCTGCCTTCAGCCTCAAAACCACCCTTTCCCACTTGGCCCCGCACCAGGTCCAAAAATGGCCATATGTCTGGAGACTGGTCCCTTTCCCAAAGAGCCAGCAGGGAAAACTATGCCTTGTTCTAAAGCTCTTTGGGAACCGCTTGCGTAGCCCCACACACCTGGGGGCTGAAGGCTTTCCTGCTGCCTTCAGCCTCAAAACCACCCTTTCCCACTTGGCGCCGTGCCAGGCACAAAAATGGCCATATGTCTGGAAGTTGGTCCCACGCCCAAAGAGCCAGCAGGGAAAACTATGCCTTGTTCTAAAGCTCTTTGGGAACCGCTTGCGTAGCCTCACACACCTGGGGGCTGCAGGCTTTCCTACTCTCTTCAGCCTCAATACAACCCTTTCCCACTTGGCGCTGCGCCAGGCCCAAAAATGGCCATATGTCTGGAGATTGGTCCCATGCCCAAAGAGCCAGCAGGGAAAACTATGCCTTGTTCTAAAGCTCTTTGGGAACCGCTTGCGTAGCCCCACACACCTGCGGGCTGCAGGCTTTCCTACTGCCTTCAGACTCAAAACCACCCTTTTCCTCATGGCGCCACGCCAGGCACAAAAATGGCCATATGTCTGGAGGTTGGTGCCACGCCCAAAGAGCCAGCAGGGAAAACTATGCCTTGTTCTAAAGCTCTTTGGGAACCGCTTGCGTAGCCCCACACACCTGGGGGCTGCAGGCTTTCCTGCTGCCTTCAGCCTCAAAACCACCCTTTCCCACTTGGTGCCTCTCCAGGCCCAAATTGGCCATATATCTGGAGACTGGTCCCTTTCCCAAACAGCCAGCAGGGAAAACTATGCCTTGTTCTAAAGCTCTTTGGGAACCGCTTGCGTAGCCCCACAGAAACTGGGGGCTGCAGGCTTTCCTGCTGCCTTCAGCCTCAAAACCACCCTTTCCCACATGGCGCCGTGCCAGGCCCAAAAATGGCCATATATCTGGAGATTGGTCCCACGCCCAAAGAGCCAGCAGGGAAAACTATGCCTTGTTCTAAAGCTCTTTGGGAACCGCTTGCGTAGCCCCACACACCTGGGGGCTGCAGACTTTCCTGCTGTCTTCAGCCTCAAAACAACCCTTTCCCACTTGGCGCTGCGCCAGGCCCAAAAATGGCCATATGTCTGGAGACTAGTCCCATGCCCAAAGAGCCAGCAGGGAAAACTATGCCTTGTTCTAAAGCTCTTTGGGAACGGCTTGCGTAGCCCCACACACCTGGGGGCTGCAGGCTTTCCGGCTGCCTTCAACCTCAAAAGCACACCCTTTTCCACATGGCGTCACGCCAGGCACAAAAATGGCCATATGTCTGGAGACTGGTCCCACGCCCAAAGAGCCAGCAGGGAAAACTATGCCTTGTTCTAAAGCTCTTTGGGAACCGCTTGCGTAGCCCCACACACCTGGGGGCTGCAGGCTTTCCTGCTGCCTTCAGCCTCAAAAGAAACCTTTCGCCATTGGCGCCCCGCCAGGCCCAAAAATGGCCATATGTCTGAAGATTGGTCCCACGCCCAAAGAGCCAGCAGGGAAAACTATGCCTTGTTCTAAAGCTCTTTGGGAACCGCTTGCATAGCCCCACACACCTGGGGGCTGCAGGCTTTCCTGCTGCCTTCAGCCTCAAAACCACCCTTTCCCACTTGGCGCTGCGCCAGGCCCAAAAATGGCCATATTTCTGGAGACTGGTCCCACGCCCAAAGAGCCAGCAGGGAAAACTATGCCTTGTTCTAAATCTCTTTGGGAACCGCTTGCATAGCCCCACACACCTGGGGGCTGCAGGCTTTCCTGCTGCCTTCAGCCTCAAAACCACCCTTTCCCACTTGGCCCCGCGCCAGGCCCAAAAATGGCCATATGTCTGGAGACTGGTCCCACGCCCAAAGAGCCAGCAGGGAAAACTATGCCTTGTTCTAAAGCTCTTTGGGAACCGCTTGCGTAGCCCCACACACCTGGGGGCTGCAGGCTTTCCTGCTGCCTTCAGCCTCAAAACCACCCTTTTCCACATGGCGTCACGCCAGGCACAAAAATGGCCATATGTCTGGAGACTGGTCCCACGCTCAAAGAGCCAGCAGGGAAAACTATGCCTTGTTCTAAAGCTCTTTGGGAACCGCTTGCGTAGCCCCACACACCTGGGGGCTGCAGGCTTTCCTGCTGCCTTCAGCCTCAAAACAACCCTTTCCCACTTGGCGCTGCGCCAGGCCCAAAAATGGCCATATGTCTGGAGAATGGTCCCACGCCCAAAGAGCCAGCAGGGAAAACTATGCCTTGTTCTAAAGCTCTTTGGGAACCGCTTGCGTAGCCCCACAGACCTGGGGGCTGCAGGCTTTCCTGCTGCCTTCAGCCTCAAAACCACCCTTTCCCACTTGGCGCCGTGCCAGGCACAAAAATGGCCATATATCTGGAGATTGGTCCCATGCCCAAAGAGCCAGCAGGGAAAACTATGCCTTGTTCTAAAGCTCTTTGGGAACCGCTTGCGTAGCCCCAGAGACGTGGGGGCTGCAGGCTTTCCTGCTGCCTTCAGCCTCAAAACCACCCTTTCCCACATGGCGCCGTGCCAGGCCCAAAAATGGCCATATATCTGGAGATTGGTCCCACGCCCAAAGAGCCAGCAGGGAAAACTATGCCTTGTTCTAAAGCTCTTTGGGATCCGCTTGCGTAGCCCCACACACCTGGGGGCTGCAGGCTTTCCTGCTGCCTTCAGCCTCAAAACAACCCTTTCCAACTTGGCCCCGCGCCAGGCCCAAAAATGGCCATATGTCTGGAGACTGGTCCCACGCCCAAAGAGCCAGCAGGGAAAACTATGCCTTGTTCTAAAGCTCTTTGGGAACCGCTTGCGTAGCCCCACACACCTGGGGGCTGCAGGCTTTTCTGCTGCCTTCAACCTCAAAAGCACACCCTTTTCCACATGGCGTCACGCCAGGCCCAAAAATGGCCATATGTCTGGAGACTGGTCCCACGCCCAAAGAGCCAGCAGGGAAAACTATGCCTTGTTCTAAAGCTCTTTGGGAACCGCTTGCGTAGCCCCACACACCTGGGGGCTGCAGGCTTTCCTGCTGCCTTCAGCCTCAAAAGAAACCTTTCGCCATTGGCGCCCCGCCAGGCTCAAAAATGGCCATATGTCTGAAGATTGGTCCCACGCCCAAAGAGCCAGCAGGGAAAACTATGCCTTGTTCTAAAGCTCTTTGGGAATGGCTTGCGTAGCCCCACACACCTGGGGGCTGCAGGCTTTCCTGCTGCCTTCAGACTCAAAACCACCCTTTCCCACTTGGCGCTGCGCCAGGCCCAAAAATGGCCATATATCTGGAGGTTGGTCCCACGCCCAAAGAGCCAGCAGGGAAAACTATGCCTTGTTCTAAAGCTCTTTGGGAACCGCTTGCGTAGCCCCACACACCTGGGGCCTGCAGGCTTTCCTGCTGCCTTCAGCCTCAAAACCACCCTTTCCCACTTGGCGCCACGCCAGGCACAAAAATGGCCATATGTCTGGAGTTTGGTCCCACGCCCAAAGAGCCAGCAGGGAAAACTATGCCTTGTTCTAAAGCTCTTTGGGAACCTCTTGCGTAGCCCCAAACACCTGGGGGCTGCAGGCTTTCCTGCTGCCTTCAGCCTCAAAACCACCCTTTCCCACTTGGCCCCGCAGCAGGTCCAAAAATGGCCATATGTCTGGAGACTGGTCCCTTTCCCAAAGAGCCAGCAGGGAAAACTATGCCTTGCTCTAAAGCTCTTTGGGAACCGCTTGCGTAGCCCCACACACCTGGGGGCTGCAGGCTTTCCTGCTGCCTTCAGCCTCAAAACCACCCTTTCCCACATGGCACTCCGCCAGGCACAAAAATGGCCATATGTCTGGAAGTTGGTCCCACGCCCAAAGAGCCAGCAGGGAAAACTATGCCTTGTTCTAAAGCTCTTTGGGAACCGCTTGCGTAGCCCCACACACCTGGGGGCTGCAGGCTTTCCTGCTCTCTTCAGCCTCAATACAACCCTTTCCCACTTGGCGCTGCGCCAGGCCCAAAAATGGCCATATGTCTGGAGACTGGTCCCATGCCCAAAGAGCCAGCAGGGAAAACTATGCCTTGTTCTAAAGCTCTTTGGGAACCGCTTGCGTAGCCCCACACACCTGCGGGCTGCAGGCTTTCCTACTGCCTTCAGACTCAAAACCACCCTTTTCCTCATGGCGCCACGCCAGGCACAAAAATGGCCATATGTCTGGAGGTTGCTCCCACGCCCAAAGAGCCAGCAGGGAAAACTATGCCTTGTTCTAAAGCTCTTTGGGAACCGCTTGCGTAGCCCCACACACCTGGGGGCTGCAGGCTTTCCTGCTGCCTTCAGCCTCAAAACCACCCTTTCCCACTTGGTGCCTCTCCAGGCCCAAATTGGCCATATATCTGGAGACTAGGTCCCTTTCCCAAACAGCCAGCAGGGAAAACTATGCCTTGTTCTAAAGCTCTTTGGGAACCGCTTGCGTAGCCCCACAGAAACTGGGGGCTGCAGGCTTTCCTGCTGCCTTCAGCCTCAAAACCACCCTTTCCCACTTGGCGCCGTGCCAGGCCCAAAAATGGCCATATATCTGGAGATTGGTTCCACGCCCAAAGAGCCAGCAGGGAAAACTATGCCTTGTTCTAAAGCTCTTTGGGAACCGCTTGCGTAGCCCCACACACCTGGGGGCTGCAGACTTTCCTGCTGTCTTCAGCCTCAAAACAACCCTTTCCCACTTGGCGCTGCGCCAGGCCCAAAAATGGCCATATGTCTGGAGACTAGTCCCACGCCCAAAGAGCCAGCAGGGAAAACTATGCCTTGTTCTAAAGCTCTTTGGGAACCGCTTGCGTAGCCCCACACACCTGGGGGCTGCAGGCTTTCCGGCTGCCTTCAACCTCAAAAGCACACCCTTTTCCACATGGCGTCACGCCAGGCACAAAAATGGCCATATGTCTGGAGACTGGTCCCACGCCCAAAGAGCCAGCAGGGAAAACTATGCCTTGTTCTAAAGCTCTTTGGGAACCGCTTGCGTAGCCCCACACACCTGGGGGCTGCAGGCTTTCCTGCTGCCTTCAGCCTCAAAAGAAACCTTTCGCCATTGGCGCCCCGCCAGGCCCAAAAATGGCCATATGTCTGAAGATTGGTCCCACGCCCAAAGAGCCAGCAGGGAAAACTATGCCTTGTTCTAAAGCTCTTTGGGAACCGCTTGCGTAGCCCCACACACCTGGGGGCTGCAGGCTTTCCTGCTGCCTTCAGCCTCAAAACCACCCTTTCCCACTTGGCGCCGTGCCAGGCACAAAAATGGCCATATATCTGGAGATTGGTTCCACGCCCAAAGAGCCAGCAGGGAAAACTATGCCTTGTTCTAAAGCTCTTTGGGAACCGCTTGCGTAGCCCCACACACCTGGGGGCTGCAGGCTTTCCTGCTCTCTTCAGCCTCAAAACAACCCTTTCCCACTTGGCGCTGCGCCAGGCCCAAAAATGGCCATATGTCTGGAGACTAGTCCCATGCCCAAAGAGCCAGCAGGGAAAACTATGCCTTGTTCTAAAGCTCTTTGGGAACCGCTTGCGTAGCCCCACACACCTGGGGGCTGCAGGCTTTCCTGCTGCCTTCAGCCTCAAAACCACCCTTTCCCACTTGGCGCCGTGCCAGGCACAAAAATGGCCATATATCTGGAGATTGGTTCCACGCCCAAAGAGCCAGCAGGGAAAACTATGCCTTGTTCTAAAGCTCTTTGGGAACCGCTTGCGTAGCCCCACACACCTGGGGGCTGCAGGCTTTCCTGCTCTCATCAGCCTCAAAACAACCCTTTCCCACTTGGCGCTGCGCCAGGCCCAAAAATGGCCATATGTCTGGAGACTAGTCCCATGCCCAAAGAGCCAGCAGGGAAAACTATGCCTTGTTCTAAAGCTCTTTGGGAACGGCTTGCGTAGCCCCACACACCTGGGGGCTGCAGGCTTTCCGGCTGCCTTCAACCTCAAAAGCACACCCTTTTCCACATGGCGTCACGCCAGGCACAAAAATGGCCATATGTCTGGAGACTGGTCCCACGCCCAAAGAGCCAGCAGGGAAAACTATGCCTTGTTCTAAAGCTCTTTGGGAACCGCTTGCGTAGACCCACACACCTTGGGGGCTGCAGGCTTTCTTGCTGCCTTCAGCCTCAAAAGAAACCTTACGCAATTGGCGCCCCGTCATGCCCAAAAATGGCCATATGTCTGGAGACTGGTCCCACGCCCAAAGAGCCAGCAGGGAAAACTATGCCTTGTTCTAAATCTCTTTGGGAACCGCTTGCATAGCCCCACACACCTGGGGGCTGCAGGCTTTCCTGCTGCCTTCAGCCTCAAAACCACCCTTTCCCACTTGGCGCTGCGCCAGGCCCAAAAATGGCCATATTTCTGGAGACTGGTCCCACGCCCAAAGAGCCAGCAGGGAAAACTATGCCTTGTTCTAAATCTCTTTGGGAACCGCTTGCATAGCCCCACACACCTGGGGGCTGCAGGCTTTCCTGCTGCCTTCAGCCTCAAAACCACCCTTTCCCACTTGGCCCCGCGCCAGGCCCAAAAATGGCCATATGTCTGGAGACTGGTCCCACGCCCAAAGAGCCAGCAGGGAAAACTATGCCTTGTTCTAAAGCTCTTTGGGAACCGCTTGCGTAGCCCCACACACCTGGGGGCTGCAGGCTTTCCTGCTGCCTTCAGCCTCAAAACCACCCTTTTCCACATGGCGTCACGCCAGGCACAAAAATGGCCATATGTCTGGAGACTGGTCCCACGCTCAAAGAGCCAGCAGGGAAAACTATGCCTTGTTCTAAAGCTCTTTGGGAACCGCTTGCGTAGCCCCACACACCTGGGGGCTGCAGGCTTTCCTGCTGCCTTCAGCCTCAAAACAACCCTTTCCCACTTGGCGCTGCGCCAGGCCCAAAAATGGCCATATGTCTGGAGAATGGTCCCACGCCCAAAGAGCCAGCAGGGAAAACTATGCCTTGTTCTAAAGCTCTTTGGGAACCGCTTGCGTAGCCCCACAGACCTGGGGGCTGCAGGCTTTCCTGCTGCCTTCAGCCTCAAAACCACCCTTTCCCACTTGGCGCCGTGCCAGGCACAAAAATGGCCATATATCTGGAGATTGGTCCCATGCCCAAAGAGCCAGCAGGGAAAACTATGCCTTGTTCTAAAGCTCTTTGGGAACCGCTTGCGTAGCCCCAGAGACGTGGGGGCTGCAGGCTTTCCTGCTGCCTTCAGCCTCAAAACCACCCTTTCCCACATGGCGCCGTGCCAGGCCCAAAAATGGCCATATATCTGGAGATTGGTCCCACGCCCAAAGAGCCAGCAGGGAAAACTATGCCTTGTTCTAAAGCTCTTTGGGATCCGCTTGCGTAGCCCCACACACCTGGGGGCTGCAGGCTTTCCTGCTGCCTTCAGCCTCAAAACAACCCTTTCCAACTTGGCCCCGCGCCAGGCCCAAAAATGGCCATATGTCTGGAGACTGGTCCCACGCCCAAAGAGCCAGCAGGGAAAACTATGCCTTGTTCTAAAGCTCTTTGGGAACCGCTTGCGTAGCCCCACACACCTGGGGGCTGCAGGCTTTTCTGCTGCCTTCAACCTCAAAAGCACACCCTTTTCCACATGGCGTCACGCCAGGCCCAAAAATGGCCATATGTC
Organism: Chroicocephalus ridibundus; assembly: GCF_963924245.1. Classification (NCBI taxonomy): domain Eukaryota; kingdom Metazoa; phylum Chordata; class Aves; order Charadriiformes; family Laridae; genus Chroicocephalus; species Chroicocephalus ridibundus. Next base: position 66,671 of record NW_026961705.1, read on the forward strand.
TGGAGACTGGTCCCACGCCCAAAGAGCCAGCAGGGAAAACTATGCCTTGTTCTAAAGCTCTTTGGGAACCGCTTGCGTAGCCCCACACACCTGGGGGCTGCAGGCTTTCCTGCTGCCTTCAGCCTCAAAAGAAACCTTTCGCCATTGGCGCCCCGCCAGGCTCAAAAATGGCCATATGTCTGAAGATTGGTCCCACGCCCAAAGAGCCAGCAGGGAAAACTATGCCTTGTTCTAAAGCTCTTTGGGAATGGCTTGCGTAGCCCCACACACCTGGGGGCTGCAGGCTTTCCTGCTGCCTTCAGACTCAAAACCACCCTTTCCCACTTGGCGCTGCGCCAGGCCCAAAAATGGCCATATATCTGGAGGTTGGTCCCACGCCCAAAGAGCCAGCAGGGAAAACTATGCCTTGTTCTAAAGCTCTTTGGGAACCGCTTGCGTAGCCCCACACACCTGGGGCCTGCAGGCTTTCCTGCTGCCTTCAGCCTCAAAACCACCCTTTCCCACTTGGCGCCACGCCAGGCACAAAAATGGCCATATGTCTGGAGTTTGGTCCCACGCCCAAAGAGCCAGCAGGGAAAACTATGCCTTGTTCTAAAGCTCTTTGGGAACCTCTTGCGTAGCCCCAAACACCTGGGGGCTGCAGGCTTTCCTGCTGCCTTCAGCCTCAAAACCACCCTTTCCCACTTGGCCCCGCAGCAGGTCCAAAAATGGCCATATGTCTGGAGACTGGTCCCTTTCCCAAAGAGCCAGCAGGGAAAACTATGCCTTGCTCTAAAGCTCTTTGGGAACCGCTTGCGTAGCCCCACACACCTGGGGGCTGCAGGCTTTCCTGCTGCCTTCAGCCTCAAAACCACCCTTTCCCACATGGCACTCCGCCAGGCACAAAAATGGCCATATGTCTGGAAGTTGGTCCCACGCCCAAAGAGCCAGCAGGGAAAACTATGCCTTGTTCTAAAGCTCTTTGGGAACCGCTTGCGTAGCCCCACACACCTGGGGGCTGCAGGCTTTCCTGCTCTCTTCAGCCTCAATACAACCCTTTCCCACTTGGCGCTGCGCCAGGCCCAAAAATGGCCATATGTCTGGAGACTGGTCCCATGCCCAAAGAGCCAGCAGGGAAAACTATGCCTTGTTCTAAAGCTCTTTGGGAACCGCTTGCGTAGCCCCACACACCTGCGGGCTGCAGGCTTTCCTACTGCCTTCAGACTCAAAACCACCCTTTTCCTCATGGCGCCACGCCAGGCACAAAAATGGCCATATGTCTGGAGGTTGGTGCCACGCCCAAAGAGCCAGCAGGGAAAACTATGCCTTGTTCTAAAGCTCTTTGGGAACCGCTTGCGTAGCCCCACACACCTGGGGGCTGCAGGCTTTCCTGCTGCCTTCAGCCTCAAAACCACCCTTTCCCACTTGGTGCCTCTCCAGGCCCAAATTGGCCATATATCTGGAGACTAGGTCCCTTTCCCAAACAGCCAGCAGGGAAAACTATGCCTTGTTCTAAAGCTCTTTGGGAACCGCTTGCGTAGCCCCACAGAAACTGGGGGCTGCAGGCTTTCCTGCTGCCTTCAGCCTCAAAACCACCCTTTCCCACTTGGCGCCGTGCCAGGCCCAAAAATGGCCATATATCTGGAGATTGGTTCCACGCCCAAAGAGCCAGCAGGGAAAACTATGCCTTGTTCTAAAGCTCTTTGGGAACCGCTTGCGTAGCCCCACACACCTGGGGGCTGCAGACTTTCCTGCTGTCTTCAGCCTCAAAACAACCCTTTCCCACTTGGCGCTGCGCCAGGCCCAAAAATGGCCATATGTCTGGAGACTAGTCCCACGCCCAAAGAGCCAGCAGGGAAAACTATGCCTTGTTCTAAAGCTCTTTGGGAACCGCTTGCGTAGCCCCACACACCTGGGGGCTGCAGGCTTTCCGGCTGCCTTCAACCTCAAAAGCACACCCTTTTCCACATGGCGTCACGCCAGGCACAAAAATGGCCATATGTCTGGAGACTGGTCCCACGCCCAAAGAGCCAGCAGGGAAAACTATGCCTTGTTCTAAAGCTCTTTGGGAACCGCTTGCGTAGCCCCACACACCTGGGGGCTGCAGGCTTTCCTGCTGCCTTCAGCCTCAAAAGAAACCTTTCGCCATTGGCGCCCCGCCAGGCCCAAAAATGGCCATATGTCTGAAGATTGGTCCCACGCCCAAAGAGCCAGCAGGGAAAACTATGCCTTGTTCTAAAGCTCTTTGGGAACCGCTTGCGTAGCCCCACACACCTGGGGGCTGCAGGCTTTCCTGCTGCCTTCAGCCTCAAAACCACCCTTTCCCACTTGGCGCCGTGCCAGGCACAAAAATGGCCATATATCTGGAGATTGGTTCCACGCCCAAAGAGCCAGCAGGGAAAACTATGCCTTGTTCTAAAGCTCTTTGGGAACCGCTTGCGTAGCCCCACACACCTGGGGGCTGCAGGCTTTCCTGCTCTCTTCAGCCTCAAAACAACCCTTTCCCACTTGGCGCTGCGCCAGGCCCAAAAATGGCCATATGTCTGGAGACTAGTCCCATGCCCAAAGAGCCAGCAGGGAAAACTATGCCTTGTTCTAAAGCTCTTTGGGAACGGCTTGCGTAGCCCCACACACCTGGGGGCTGCAGGCTTTCCGGCTGCCTTCAACCTCAAAAGCACACCCTTTTCCACATGGCGTCACGCCAGGCACAAAAATGGCCATATGTCTGGAGACTGGTCCCACGCCCAAAGAGCCAGCAGGGAAAACTATGCCTTGTTCTAAAGCTCTTTGGGAACCGCTTGCGTAGCCCCACACACCTTGGGGGCTGCAGGCTTTCTTGCTGCCTTCAGCCTCAAAACCACCCTTTCCCACTTGGCGCTGCGCCAGGCCCAAAATTGGCCATATATCTGGAGACTGGTCCCACGCCCAAAGAGCCAGCAGGGAAAACTATGCCTTGTTCTAAAGCTCTTTGGGAACCGCTTGCGTAGCCCCAGACACCTGGGGGCTGCAGGCTTTCCTGCTGCCTTCAGCCTCAAAACAACCCTTTCCCACTTGGCGCCAAACCAGGCACAAAAATGGCCATATGTCTGGAGACTGGTGCCACGCCCAAAGAGCCAGCAGGGAAAACTATGCCTTGTTCTAAAGCTCTTTGGGAACCGCTTGCGTAGCCCCACACACCTGGGGGCTGCAGGCTTTCCTGCTGCCTTCAGCCTCAAAACCACCCTTTCCCACATGGCGCCGTGCCAGGCACAAAAATGGCCATATATCTGGAGATTGGTTCCACGCCCAAAGAGCCAGCAGGGAAAACTATGCCTTGTTCTAAAGCTCTTTGGGAACGGCTTGTGTAGCCCCACACACCTGGGGGCTGCAGGCTTTCATGCTGCCTTCAGACTCAAAACCACCCTTTCCCGCTTCGCATCGTGCGAGGCACAAAAATGGCCATATTTCTGGAGACTGGTCCCACGCCCAAAGAGCCAGCAGGGAAAACTATGCCTTGTTCTAAATCTCTTTGGGAACCGCTTGCATAGCCCCACACACCTGGGGGCTGCAGGCTTTCCTGCTGCCTTCAGCCTCAAAACCACCCTTTCCCACTTGGCCCCGCGCCAGGCCCAAAAATGGCCATATGTCTGGAGACTGGTCCCACGCCCAAAGAGCCAGCAGGGAAAACTATGCCTTGTTCTAAAGCTCTTTGGGAACCGCTTGCGTAGCCCCACACACCTGGGGGCTGCAGGCTTTCCTGCTGCCTTCAGCCTCAAAACCACCCTTTTCCACATGGCGTCACGCCAGGCACAAAAATGGCCATATATCTGGAGACTGGTCCCACGCTCAAAGAGCCAGCAGGGAAAACTATGCCTTGTTCTAAAGCTCTTTGGGAACCGCTTGCGTAGCCCCACACACCTGGGGGCTGCAGGCTTTCCTGCTGCCTTCAGCCTCAAAACCACCCTTTCCCACTTGGCGCCGCGCCAGGCCCAAAAATGGCCATATGTCTGGAGAATGGTCCCACGCCCAAAGAGCCAGCAGGGAAAACTATGCCTTGTTCTAAAGCTCTTTGGGAACCGCTTGCGTAGCCCCACAGACCTGGGGGCTGCAGGCTTTCCTGCTGCCTTCAGCCTCAAAACCACCCTTTCCCACATGGCGCCACGCCAGGCACAAAAATGGCCATATGTCTGGAGTTTGGTCCAACGCCCAAAGAGCCAGCAGGGAAAACTATGCCTTGTTCTAAAGCTCTTTGGGAACCGCTTGCGTAGCCCCACACACCTGGGGGCTGCAGGCTTTCCTGCTGCCTTCAGCCTCAAAACAACCCTTTCCCACTTGGCGCTGTGCCAGGCCCAAAAATGGCCATATGTCTGGAGACTGGTCCCATGCCCAAAGAGCCAGCAGGGAAAACTATGCCTTGTTCTAAAGCTCTTTGGGAACCGCTTGCGTAGCCCCACACACCTGGGGGCTGCAGGCTTTCCTGCTGCCTTCAGCCTCAAAACCACCCTTTTCCACATGGCGTCACGCCAGGCACAAAAATGGCCATATGTCTGGAGGTTGGTGCCACGCCCAAAGAGCCAGCAGGGAAAACTATGCCTTGTTCTAAAGCTCTTTGGGAACCGCTTGCGTAGCCCCACACACCTGGGGGCTGCAGGCTTTCCTGCTCTCTTCAGCCTCAAAACAACCCTTTCCCACTTGGCGCTGTGCCAGGCCCAAAAATGGCCATATGTCTGGAGACTGGTCCCATGCCCAAAGAGCCAGCAGGGAAAACTATGCCTTCTTCTAAAGCTCTTTGGGAACCGCTTGCGTAGCCCCACACACCTGGGGGCTGCAGGCTTTCCTGCTGACTTCAGCCTCAAAACCACCCTTTCCCACTTGGGGCCTCTCCAGGCCCAAATTGGCCATATATCTGGAGACTGGTCCCTTTCCCAAACAGCCAGCAGGAAAAACTCTGCCTTGTTCTAAAGCTCTTTGGGAACCGCTTGCGTAGCCCCACACACCTGGGGGCTGCAGGCTTTCCTGCTGCCTTCAGCCTCAAAACCACCCTTTCCCACATGGCACTCCGCCAGGCACAAAAATGGCCATATGTCTGGAAGTTGGTCCCACGCCCAAAGAGCCAGCAGGGAAAACTATGCCTTGTTCTAAAGCTCTTTGGGAACCGCTTGCGTAGCCCCACACACCTGGGGGCTGCAGGCTTTCCTGCTGCCTTCAGACTCAAAACAACCCTTTCCCACTTGGCGCCGCGCCAGGCCCAAAAATGGCCATATGTCTGGAGACTGGTCCCACGCCCAAAGAGCCAGCAGGGAAAACTATGCCTTGTTCTAAAGCTCTTTGGGAACCGCTTACGTAGCCCCACAGACCTGGGGGCTGCAGGCTTTCCTGCTGCCTTCAGCCTCAAAACCACCCTTTCCCACATGGCACTCCGCCAGGCACAAAAATGGCCATATGTCTGGAGACTGGTCCCACGCCCAAAGAGCCAGCAGGGAAAACTATGCCTTGTTCTAAAGCTCTTTGGGAACCGCTTGCGTAGCCCCACACACCTGGGGGCTGCAGGCTTTCCTGCTCTCCCTCAGTCTCAAAAGCACGCTTTCCCACTTGGCGCCGCGCCAGGCCCAAAAATGGCCATATGTCTGGAGACTGGTCCCACGCCCAAAGAGCCAGCAGGGAAAAATATGCCTTGTTCTAAAGCTCTTTGGGAACCGCTTGCGTAGCCCCACACAAACTGGGCGCTGCAGGCTTTTCTCGCGCTTTCAACCTCAAAACCACCCTTTCCCACTTGGCGCTGCGCCAGGCCCAAAAATGGCCATATGTCTGGAGGTTGGTCCCACGCCCAAAGAGCCAGCAGGGAAAACTATGCCTTGTTCTAAAGCTCTTTGGGAAACGCTTGCGTAGCCCCACACACCTGGGGGCTGCAGGCTTTCCTGCTGCCTTCAGACTCAAAACAACCCTTTCCCACTTGGCGCTGCGCCAGGCCCAAAAATGGCCATATATCTGGAGACTGGTCCCACGCCCAAAGAGCCAGCAGGGAAAACTATGCCTTGTTCTAAAGCTCTTTGGGAACCGCTTGCGTAGCCCCACACACCTGGGGGCTGCAGGCTTTCCTGCTGCCTTCAGCCTCAAAACCACCCTTTCCCACTTGGCGCCAAACCAGGCACAAAAATGGCCATATGTCTGGAGACTGGTCCCACGCCCAAAGAGCCAGCAGGGAAAACTATGCCTTGTTCTAAAGCTCTTTGGGAACCGCTTGCGTAGCCCCACACACCTGGGGGCTGCAGGCTTTCCTGCTGCCTTCAGCCTCAAAACCACCCTTTCCCACTGGGCGCCAAGCCAGGCCCAAAAATGGCCATATGTCTGGAGACTGGTCCCATGCCCAAAGAGCCAGCAGGGAAAACTATGCCTTGTTCTAAAGCTCTTTGGGAACGGCTTTCGTAGCCCCACACACCTGGGGGCTGCAGGCTTTCCTGCTGCCTTCAGACTCAAAACCACCCTTTCCCGCTTCGCATCGTGCCAGGCACAAAAATGGCCATATATCTGGAGACTGGTTCCACGCCCAAAGAGCCAGCAGGGAAAACTATGCCTTGTTCTAAAGCTCTTTGGGAACCGCTTGCGTAGCCCCACACACCTGGGGGCTGCAGGCTTTCCTGCTGCCTTCAACATCAAAAGCACCCTTTTTCACATGGCGTCACGCCAGGCACAAAAATGGCCATATGTCTGGAGACTGGTCCCACGCCCAAAGAGCCAGCAGGGAAAACTATGCCTTGTTCTAAAGCTCTTTGGGAACCGCTTGCGTAGCCCCACACACGTGGGGGCTGCAGGCTTTCCTGCTGCCTTCAGCCTCAAAACCACCCTTTCCCACTTGGCGCCATGCCAGGCCCAAAAATGGCCATATGTCTGGAGGTTGGTCCCACGCCTAAAGACCCAGCAGGGAAAACTATGCCTTGTTCTAAAGCTCTTTGGGAACCTCTTGCGTAGCCCCACACACCTGGGGGCTGCAGGCTTTCCTGCTGCCTTCAGCCTCAAAACCACCCTTTTCCACTTGGCGCCAAGCCAGGCCCAAAAATGGCCATATGTCTGGAGACTGGTCCCACGCCCAAAGAGCCAGCAGGGAAAACTATGCCTTGTTCTAAAGCTCTTTGGGAACCGCTTGCGTAGCCCCACACACCTGGGGGCTGCAGGCTTTCCTGCTGCCTTCAGACTCAAAACCACCCTTTCCCGCTTCGCATCGTGCCAGGCACAAAAATGGCCATATTTCTGGAGACTGGTCCCTTTCCCAAAGAGCCAGCAGGGAAAACTATGCCTTGTTCTAAATCTCTTTGGGAACCGCTTGCATAGCCCCACACACCTGGGGGCTGCAGGCTTTCCTGCTGCCTTCAGCCTCAAAACCACCCTTTCCCACTTGGCCCCGCGCCAGACCCAAAAATGGCCATATGTCTGGAGGTTGGTCCCACGCCCAAAGAGCCAGCAGGGAAAAATATGCCTTGTTCTAAAGCTCTTTGGGAACCGCTTGCGTAGCCCCACACACCTGGGGGCTGCAGGCTTTCCTGCTGCCTTCAGCCTCAAAACCACCCTTTTCCACATGGCGTAACGCCAGGCACAAAAATGGCCATATGTCTGGAGACTGGTCCCACGCCCAAAGAGCCAGCAGGGAAAACTATGCCTTGTTCTAAAGCTCTTTGGGAACCGCTTGCGTAGCCCCACATATCTGGGAGCTGCAGGCTTTCCTGCTCTCCCTCAGCCTCAAAAGCACGCTTTCCCACTTGGCGCCGCGCAGGCCCAAAAATGGCCATATGTCTGGAGATTGGTCCCACGCCCAAAGAGCCAGCAGGGAAAACTATGTCTTGTTCTAAAGCTCTTTGGGAACTGCTTGCGTAGCCCCACACACCTGCGGGCTGCAGGCTTTCCTGCTGCCTTCAGCCTCAAAACCACCCTTTCCCACTTGGCATCACGCCAGGCCCAAAAATGGCCATATGTCTGAAGATTGGTCCCACGCCCAAAGAGCCAGCAGGGAAAACTATGCCTTGTTCTAAAGCTCTTTGGGAAACGCTTGCGTAGCCCCACACACCTGGGGGTTGCAGGCTTTCCTGCTGCCTTCAGCCTCAAAACAACCCTTTCCCACTTGGCGCTGCGCCAGGCCCAAAAATGGCCATATGTCTGGAGAATGGTCCCACGCCCAAAGAGCCAGCAGGGAAAAATATGCCTTGTTCTAAAGCTCTTTGGGAACGGCTTGCGTAGCCCCACACACCTGGGGGCTGCAGGCTTTCCTGCTGCCTTCAGCCTCAAAACCACCCTTTCCCACATGGCGCCACGCCAGACACAAAAATGGCCATATGTCTGGAGTTTGGTCCCACGCCCAAAGAGCCAGCAGGGAAAACTATGCCTTGTTCTAAAGCTCTTTGGGAACCTCTTGCGTAGCCCCACACACCTGGGGGCTGCAGGCTTTCCTGCTGCCTTCAGCCTCAAAACCACCCTTTCCCACTTGGCCCCGCACCAGGTCCAAAAATGGCCATATGTCTGGAGACTGGTCCCTTTCCCAAATAGCCAGCAGGGAAAACTATGCCTTGTTCTAAAGCTCTTTGGGAACCGCTTGCGTAGCCCCACAGACCTGGGGGCTGCAGGCTTTCCTGCTGCCTTCAGCCTCAAAACCACCCTTTTCCACATGGCGCCACGCCAGGCACAAAAATGGCCATATGTCTGGAGGTTGGTGCCACGCCCAAAGAGCCAGCAGGGAAAACAATGCCTTGTTCTAAAGCTCTTTGGGAAACGCTTGCGTAGCCCCACACACCTGGGGGCTGCAGGCTTTCCTGCTGCCTTCAGACTTAAAACCACCCTTTCCCACTTGGTGCCTCTCCAGGCCCAAATTGGCCATATATCTGGAGACTGGTCCCTTTCCCAAAGAGCCAGCAGGGAAAACTATGCCTTGTTCTAAAGCTCTTTGGGAACGGCTTGCGTAGCCCCACACACCTGTGGGCTGCAGGCTTTCCTGCTGCCTTCAGCCTCAAAACCACCCTTTCCCACTTGGCATCACGCAGGCCCAAAAATGGCCATATATCTGGAGACTGGTCCCACGCCCAAAGAGCCAGCAGGGAAAACTATGCCTTGTTCTAAAGCTCTTTGGGAACCGCTTGCATAGCCCCACACACCTGGGGGCTGCAGGCTTTCCTGCTGCCTTCAGCCTCAAAACCACCCTTTTCCACATGGTGCCACGCCAGGCACAAAAATGGCCATATGTCTGGAGGTTGCTCCCACGCCCAAAGAGCCAGCAGGGAAAACTATGCCTTGTTCTAAAGCTCTTTGGGAACCGCTTGCGTAGCCCCACAGACCTGGGGGCTGCAGGCTTTCCTGCTGACTTCAGCGTCAAAACCACCCTTTCCCACTTGGTGCCTCTCCAGGCCCAAAATGGCCATATGTCTGGAGACTGGTCCCACGCCCAAAGAGCCAGCAGGGAAAACTATGCCTTGTTCTAAAGCTCTTTGGGAACCGCTTGCGTAGCCCCACACACGTGGGGGCTGCAGGCTTTCCTGCTGCCTTCAGCCTCAAAAGAAACCTTTCGCCATTGGCGCCCCGCGAGGCCCAAAAATGGCCATATGTCTGAAGATTGGTCCCACGCCCAAAGAGCCAGCAGGGAAAACTATGCCTTGTTCTAAAGCTCTTTGGGAACCGCTTGCGTAGCCCCACACACCTGGGGGCTGCAGGCTTTCCTGCTGCCTTCAGCCTCAAAACCACCCTTTCCCACTTGGCGCCAAACCAGGCACAAAAATGGCCATATGTCTGGAGACTGGTCCCACGCCCAAAGAGCCAGCAGGGAAAACTATGCCTTGTTCTAAAGCTCTTTGGGAACCGCTTGCGTAGCCCCACACACCTGGGGGCTGCAGGCTTTCCTGCTGCCTTCAGCCTCAAAACCACCCTTTCATACTTGGCATCGTGCCAGGCACAAAAATGGCCATATATCTGGAGATTGGTTCCACGCCCAAAGAGCCAGCAGGGAAAACTATGCCTTGTTCTAAAGCTATTTGGGAACGGCTTGCGTAGCCCCACACACCTGTGGGCTGCAGGCTTTCCTGCTGCCTTCAGACTCAAAACCACCCTTTCCCGCTTCGCATCGTGCCAGGCACAAAAATGGCCATATTTCTGGAGACTGGTCCATTTCCCAAAGAGCCAGCAGGGAAAATTATGCCTTGTTCTAAATCTCTTTGGGAACTGCTTGCATAGCCCCACACACCTGGGGGCTGCAGGCTTTCCTGCTGCCTTCAGCCTCAAAACCACCCTTTCCCACTTGGCCCCGCGCCAGGCCCAAAAATGGCCATATGTCTGGAGACTGGTCCCACGCCCAAAGAGCCAGCAGGGAAAACTATGCCTTGTTCTAAAGCTCTTTGGGAACCGCTTGCGTAGCCCCACACACCTGGGGGCTGCAGGCTTTCTTGCTGCCTTCAGCCTCAAAACCACCCTTTTCCACATGGCGTAACGCCAGGCACAAAAATGGCCATATGTCTGGAGACTGGTCCCACGCTCAAAGAGCCAGCAGGGAAAACTATGCCTTGTTCTAAAGCTCTTTGGGAACCGCTTGCGTAGCCCCACACACCTGGGGGCTGCAGGCTTTCCTGCTGCCTTCAGCCTCAAAACCACCCTTTTCCACATGGCGCCACGCCAGGCCCAAAAATGGCCATATGTCTGGAGTTTGGTCCCACGCCCAAAGAGCCAGCAGGGAAAACTATGCCTTGTTCTAAAGCTCTTTGGGAACCTCTTGCGTAGGCCCACACACCTGGGGGCTGCAGGCTTTCCTGCTGCCTTCAGCCTCAAAATCACCCTTTTCCACTTGGCCCCGCACCAGGTCCAAAAATGGCCATATGTCTGGAGACTGGTCCCTTTCCCAAATAGCCAGCAGGGAAAACTATGCCTTGTTCTAAAGCTCTTTGGGAACCGCTTGCGTAGCCCCACACACCTGGGGGCTGCAGGCTTTCCTGCTGCCTTCAGCCTCAAAACCACCCTTTTCCACATGGCGCCACGCCAGGCACAAAAATGGCCATATGTCTGGAGGTTGGTCCCACGCCCAAAGAGCCAGCAGGGAAAACTATGCCTTGTTCTAAAGCTCTTTGGGAACCGCTTGCGTAGCCCCACACACCTGGGGGCTGCAGGCTTTCCTGCTGCCTTCAGCCTCAAAACCACCCTTTTCCACATGGCGTCACGCCAGGCACAAAAATGGCCATATGTCTGGAGACTGGTCCCACGCTCAAAGAGCCAGCAGGGAAAACTATGCCTTGTTCTAAAGCTCTTTGGGAACCGCTTGCGTAGCCCCACATATCTGGGAGCTGCAGGCTTTCCTGCTCTCCCTCAGCCTCAAAAGCACACTTTCCCACTTGGCGCCGCGCCAGGCCCAAAAATGGCCATATGTCTGGAGATTGGTCCCACGCCCAAAGAGCCAGCAGGGAAAACTATGTCTTGTTCTAAAGCTCTTTGGGAACTGCTTGCGTAGCCCCACACACCTGCGGGCTGCAGGCTTTCCTGCTGCCTTCAGCCTCAAAACCACCCTTTCCCACTTGGCATCACGCCAGGCCCAAAAATGGCCATATGTCTGAAGATTGGTCCCACGCCCAAAGAGCCATCAGGGAAAACTATGCCTTGTTCTAAAGCTCTTTGGGAAACGCTTGCGTAGCCCCACACACCTGGGGGCTGCAGGCTTTCCTGCTGCCTTCAGCCTCAAAACAACCCTTTCCCACTTGGCGCTGCGCCAGACACAAAAATGGCCATATGTCTGGAGAATGGTCCCACACCCAAAGAGCCAGCAGGGAAAACTATGCCTTGTTCTAAAGCTCTTTGGGAACCGCTTGCGTAGCCCCACACACCTGGGGGCTGCAGGCTTTCCTGCTGCCTTCAGCCTCAAAACCACCCTTTCCCACATGGCGCCACGCCAGGCCCAAAAATGGCCATATGTCTGGAGACTGGTCCCACGCCCAAAGAGCCAGCAGGGAAAACTATGCCTTGTTCTAAAGCTCTTTGGGAACCTCTTGCGTAGCCCCACACACCTGGGGGCTGCAGGCTTTCCTGCTGCCTTCAGCCTCAAAACCACCCTTTCCCACTTGGCCCCGCACCACGTCCAAAAATGGCCATATGTCTGGAGACTGGTCCCTTTCCCAAATAGCCAGCAGGGAAAACTATGCCTTGTTCTAAAGCTCTTTGGGAACCGCTTGCGTAGCCCCACACACCTGGGGGCTGCAGGCTTTCCTGCTGCCTTCAGCCTCAAAACCACCCTTTTCCACATGGCGCCACGCCAGGCACAAAAATGGCCATATGTCTGGAGGTTGGTGCCACGCCCAAAGAGCCAGCAGGGAAAACTATGCCTTGTTCTAAAGCTCTTTGGGAAACGCTTGCGTAGCCCCACACACCTGGGGGTTGCAGGCTTTCCTGCTGCCTTCAGCCTCAAAACAACCCTTTCCCACTTGGCGCTGCGCCAGGCCCAAAAATGGCCATATGTCTGGAGAATGGTCCCACGCCCAAAGAGCCAGCAGGGAAAAATATGCCTTGTTCTAAAGCTCTTTGGGAACGGCTTGCGTAGCCCCACACACCTGGGGGCTGCAGGCTTTCCTGCTGCCTTCAGCCTCAAAACCACCCTTTCCCACATGGCGCCACGCCAGACACAAAAATGGCCATATGTCTGGAGTTTGGTCCCACGCCCAAAGAGCCAGCAGGGAAAACTATGCCTTGTTCTAAAGCTCTTTGGGAACCTCTTGCGTAGCCCCACACACCTGGGGGCTGCAGGCTTTCCTGCTGCCTTCAGCCTCAAAACCACCCTTTCCCACTTGGCCCCGCACCAGGTCCAAAAATGGCCATATGTCTGGAGACTGGTCCCTTTCCCAAATAGCCAGCAGGGAAAACTATGCCTTGTTCTAAAGCTCTTTGGGAACCGCTTGCGTAGCCCCACAGACCTGGGGGCTGCAGGCTTTCCTGCTGCCTTCAGCCTCAAAACCACCCTTTTCCACATGGCGCCACGCCAGGCACAAAAATGGCCATATGTCTGGAGGTTGGTGCCACGCCCAAAGAGCCAGCAGGGAAAACAATGCCTTGTTCTAAAGCTCTTTGGGAAACGCTTGCGTAGCCCCACACACCTGGGGGCTGCAGGCTTTCCTGCTGCCTTCAGACTTAAAACCACCCTTTCCCACTTGGTGCCTCTCCAGGCCCAAATTGGCCATATATCTGGAGACTGGTCCCTTTCCCAAAGAGCCAGCAGGGAAAACTATGCCTTGTTCTAAAGCTCTTTGGGAACGGCTTGCGTAGCCCCACACACCTGTGGGCTGCAGGCTTTCCTGCTGCCTTCAGCCTCAAAACCACCCTTTCCCACTTGGCATCACGCAGGCCCAAAAATGGCCATATATCTGGAGACTGGTCCCACGCCCAAAGAGCCAGCAGGGAAAACTATGCCTTGTTCTAAAGCTCTTTGGGAACCGCTTGCATAGCCCCACACACCTGGGGGCTGCAGGCTTTCCTGCTGCCTTCAGCCTCAAAACCACCCTTTTCCACATGGTGCCACGCCAGGCACAAAAATGGCCATATGTCTGGAGGTTGCTCCCACGCCCAAAGAGCCAGCAGGGAAAACTATGCCTTGTTCTAAAGCTCTTTGGGAACCGCTTGCGTAGCCCCACAGACCTGGGGGCTGCAGGCTTTCCTGCTGACTTCAGCGTCAAAACCACCCTTTCCCACTTGGTGCCTCTCCAGGCCCAAAATGGCCATATGTCTGGAGACTGGTCCCACGCCCAAAGAGCCAGCAGGGAAAACTATGCCTTGTTCTAAAGCTCTTTGGGAACCGCTTGCGTAGCCCCACACACGTGGGGGCTGCAGGCTTTCCTGCTGCCTTCAGCCTCAAAAGAAACCTTTCGCCATTGGCGCCCCGCGAGGCCCAAAAATGGCCATATGTCTGAAGATTGGTCCCACGCCCAAAGAGCCAGCAGGGAAAACTATGCCTTGTTCTAAAGCTCTTTGGGAACCGCTTGCGTAGCCCCACACACCTGGGGGCTGCAGGCTTTCCTGCTGCCTTCAGCCTCAAAACCACCCTTTCCCACTTGGCGCCAAACCAGGCACAAAAATGGCCATATGTCTGGAGACTGGTCCCACGCCCAAAGAGCCAGCAGGGAAAACTATGCCTTGTTCTAAAGCTCTTTGGGAACCGCTTGCGTAGCCCCACACACCTGGGGGCTGCAGGCTTTCCTGCTGCCTTCAGCCTCAAAACCACCCTTTCATACTTGGCATCGTGCCAGGCACAAAAATGGCCATATATCTGGAGATTGGTTCCACGCCCAAAGAGCCAGCAGGGAAAACTATGCCTTGTTCTAAAGCTATTTGGGAACGGCTTGCGTAGCCCCACACACCTGTGGGCTGCAGGCTTTCCTGCTGCCTTCAGACTCAAAACCACCCTTTCCCGCTTCGCATCGTGCCAGGCACAAAAATGGCCATATTTCTGGAGACTGGTCCATTTCCCAAAGAGCCAGCAGGGAAAATTATGCCTTGTTCTAAATCTCTTTGGGAACTGCTTGCATAGCCCCACACACCTGGGGGCTGCAGGCTTTCCTGCTGCCTTCAGCCTCAAAACCACCCTTTCCCACTTGGCCCCGCGCCAGGCCCAAAAATGGCCATATGTCTGGAGACTGGTCCCACGCCCAAAGAGCCAGCAGGGAAAACTATGCCTTGTTCTAAAGCTCTTTGGGAACCGCTTGCGTAGCCCCACACACCTGGGGGCTGCAGGCTTTCTTGCTGCCTTCAGCCTCAAAACCACCCTTTTCCACATGGCGTAACGCCAGGCACAAAAATGGCCATATGTCTGGAGACTGGTCCCACGCTCAAAGAGCCAGCAGGGAAAACTATGCCTTGTTCTAAAGCTCTTTGGGAACCGCTTGCGTAGCCCCACACACCTGGGGGCTGCAGGCTTTCCTGCTGCCTTCAGCCTCAAAACCACCCTTTTCCACATGGCGCCACGCCAGGCCCAAAAATGGCCATATGTCTGGAGTTTGGTCCCACGCCCAAAGAGCCAGCAGGGAAAACTATGCCTTGTTCTAAAGCTCTTTGGGAACCTCTTGCGTAGGCCCACACACCTGGGGGCTGCAGGCTTTCCTGCTGCCTTCAGCCTCAAAATCACCCTTTTCCACTTGGCCCCGCACCAGGTCCAAAAATGGCCATATGTCTGGAGACTGGTCCCTTTCCCAAATAGCCAGCAGGGAAAACTATGCCTTGTTCTAAAGCTCTTTGGGAACCGCTTGCGTAGCCCCACACACCTGGGGGCTGCAGGCTTTCCTGCTGCCTTCAGCCTCAAAACCACCCTTTTCCACATGGCGCCACGCCAGGCACAAAAATGGCCATATGTCTGGAGGTTGGTCCCACGCCCAAAGAGCCAGCAGGGAAAACTATGCCTTGTTCTAAAGCTCTTTGGGAACCGCTTGCGTAGCCCCACACACCTGGGGGCTGCAGGCTTTCCTGCTGCCTTCAGCCTCAAAACCACCCTTTTCCACATGGCGTCACGCCAGGCACAAAAATGGCCATATGTCTGGAGACTGGTCCCACGCTCAAAGAGCCAGCAGGGAAAACTATGCCTTGTTCTAAAGCTCTTTGGGAACCGCTTGCGTAGCCCCACATATCTGGGAGCTGCAGGCTTTCCTGCTCTCCCTCAGCCTCAAAAGCACACTTTCCCACTTGGCGCCGCGCCAGGCCCAAAAATGGCCATATGTCTGGAGATTGGTCCCACGCCCAAAGAGCCAGCAGGGAAAACTATGTCTTGTTCTAAAGCTCTTTGGGAACTGCTTGCGTAGCCCCACACACCTGCGGGCTGCAGGCTTTCCTGCTGCCTTCAGCCTCAAAACCACCCTTTCCCACTTGGCATCACGCCAGGCCCAAAAATGGCCATATGTCTGAAGATTGGTCCCACGCCCAAAGAGCCATCAGGGAAAACTATGCCTTGTTCTAAAGCTCTTTGGGAAACGCTTGCGTAGCCCCACACACCTGGGGGCTGCAGGCTTTCCTGCTGCCTTCAGCCTCAAAACAACCCTTTCCCACTTGGCGCTGCGCCAGACACAAAAATGGCCATATGTCTGGAGAATGGTCCCACACCCAAAGAGCCAGCAGGGAAAACTATGCCTTGTTCTAAAGCTCTTTGGGAACCGCTTGCGTAGCCCCACACACCTGGGGGCTGCAGGCTTTCCTGCTGCCTTCAGCCTCAAAACCACCCTTTCCCACATGGCGCCACGCCAGGCCCAAAAATGGCCATATGTCTGGAGACTGGTCCCACGCCCAAAGAGCCAGCAGGGAAAACTATGCCTTGTTCTAAAGCTCTTTGGGAACCTCTTGCGTAGCCCCACACACCTGGGGGCTGCAGGCTTTCCTGCTGCCTTCAGCCTCAAAACCACCCTTTCCCACTTGGCCCCGCACCACGTCCAAAAATGGCCATATGTCTGGAGACTGGTCCCTTTCCCAAATAGCCAGCAGGGAAAACTATGCCTTGTTCTAAAGCTCTTTGGGAACCGCTTGCGTAGCCCCACACACCTGGGGGCTGCAGGCTTTCCTGCTGCCTTCAGCCTCAAAACCACCCTTTTCCACATGGCGCCACGCCAGGCACAAAAATGGCCATATGTCTGGAGGTTGGTGCCACGCCCAAAGAGCCAGCAGGGAAAACTATGCCTTGTTCTAAAGCTCTTTGGGAACCGCTTGCGTAGCCCCACACACCTGGGGGCTGCAGGCTTTCCTGCTGCCTTCAGACTCAAAACCACCCTTTCCCACTTGGTGCCTCTCCAGGCCCAAATTGGCCATATATCTGGAGACTGGTCCCTTTCCCAAAGAGCCAGCAGGGAAAACTATGCCTTGTTCTAAAGCTATTTGGGAACGGCTTGCGTAGCCCCACACACCTGTGGGCTGCAGGCTTTCCTGCTGCCTTCAGCCTCAAAACCACCCTTTCCCACTTGGCATCACGCAGGCCCAAAAATGGCCATATGTCTGAAGATTGGTCCCACGCCCAAAGAGCCAGCAGGGAAAACTATGCCTTGTTCTAAAGCTCTTTGGGAACCGCTTGCGTAGCCCCAGAGACGTGGGGGCTGCAGGCTTTCCTGCTGCCTTCAGCCTCAAAACCACCCTTTCCCACATGGCGCCGTGCCAGGCACAAAAATGGCCATATATCTGGAGATTGGTTCCACGCCCAAAGAGCCAGCAGGGAAAACTATGCCTTGTTCTAAAGCTCTTTGGGAACCGCTTGCGTAGCCCCACAGACCTGGGGGCTGCAGGCTTTCCTGGTGCCTTCAGCCTCAAAACAACCCTTTCCAACTTGGCCCCGCGCCACGCCCAAAAATGGCCATATGTCTGGAGACTGGTCCCACGCCCAAAGAGCCAGCAGTGAAAACTATGCCTTGTTCTAAAGCTCTTTGGGAACCGCTTGCGTAGCCCCACAGACCTGGGGGCTGCAGGCTTTCCTGCTGCCTTCAGCCTCAAAAGAAACCTTTCGCAATTGGCGCCGCGCCAGGCACAAAAATGGCCATATGTCTGGAGGTTGGTCCCATTCCCAAAGAGCCAGCAGGGAAAAATATGCCTTGTTCTAAAGCTCTTTGGGAACCGCTTGCGTAGCCCCACACACCTGGGGGCTGCAGGCTTTCCTGCTGCCTTCAGCCTCAAAACCACCCTTTTCCACATGGCGTCACGCCAGACACAAAAATGGCCATATGTCTGGAGGTTGCTCCCACGCCCAAAGAGCCAGCAGGGAAAACTATGCCTTGTTCTAAAGCTCTTTGGGAACCGCTTGCGTAGCCCCACACACGTGGGGGCTGCAGGCTTTCCTGCTGACTTCAGCGTCAAAACCACCCTTTCCCACTTGGTGCCTCTCCAGGCCCAAAATGGCCATATGTCTGGAGACTGGTCCCACGCCCAAAGAGCCAGCAGGGAAAACTATGCCTTGTTCTAAAGCTCTTTGGGAACCGCTTGCGTAGCCCCACACACGTGGGGGCTGCAGGCTTTCCTGCTGCCTTCAGCCTCAAAACCACCCTTTCCCACATGGCACTCCGCCAGGCACAAAAATGGCCATATGTCTGGAGGCTGGTCCCACGCCCAAAGAGCCAGCAGGGAAAACTATGCCTTGTTCTAAAGCTCTTTGGGAACCACTTGCGTAGCCCCACACACCTGGGGGCTGAAGGCTTTCCTGCTGCCTTCAACCTCAAAACCACCCTTTCCCACATGGCGCCGTGCCAGGCAGAAAAATGGCCATATTTCTGGAGATTGGTTCCACGCCCAAAGAGGCAGCAGGGAAAACTATGCCTTGTTCTAAAGCTCTTTGGGAACCGCTTGCGTAGCCCCACAGACCTGGGGGCTGCAGGCTTTCCTGCTGCCTTCAGACTAAAAACCACCCTTTCCCACTTGGCATCGTGCCAGGCACAAAAATGGCCATATTTCTGGAGACTGGTCCCTTTCACAAAGACCCAGCAGGGAAAACTATGCCTTGTTCTAAAGCTCTTTGGGAACCGCTTGCGTAGCCCCACAGACCTGGGGGCTGCAGGCTTTCCTGCTGCCTTCAGCCTCAAAACCACCCTTTTCCACATGGCGTCACGCCAGACACAAAAATGGCCATATGTCTGGAGGCTGGTCCCACGCCCAAAGAGCCATCAGGGAAAACTATGCCTTGTTCTAAAGCTCTTTGGGAACCGCTTGCGTAGCCCCACAGACCTGGGGGCTGCAGGCTTTCCTGCTGCCTTCAGCCTCAAAACCACCCTTTTCCACATGGTGCCACGCCAGGCACAAAAATGGCCATATGTCTGGAGGTTGCTCCCACGCCCAAAGAGCCAGCAGGGAAAACTATGCCTTGTTCTAAAGCTCTTTGGGAACCGCTTGCGTAGCCCCACACACCTGGGGGCTGCAGGCTTTCCTGCTGACTTCAGCGTCAAAACCACCCTTTCCCACTTGGTGCCTCTCCAGGCCCAAAATGGCCATATGTCTGGAGACTGGTCCCACGCCCAAAGAGCCAGCAGGGAAAACTATGCCTTGTTCTAAAGCTCTTTGGGAACCGCTTGCGTAGCCCCACACACGTTCGGGCTGCAGGCTTTCCTGCTGCCTTCAGCCTCAAAACCACCCTTTCCCACATGGCGCCACGCCAGGCCCAAAAATGGCCATATGTCTGGAGACTGGTCCCATGCCCAAAGAGCCAGCAGGGAAAACTATGCCTTGTTCTAAAGCTCTTTGGGAACCGCTTGCGTAGCCCCACACACCTGGGGGGTGCAGGCTTTCCTGCTGACTTCAGCGTCAAAACCACCCTTTCCCACTTGGTGCCTCTCCAGGCCCAAAATGGCCATATGTCTGGAGACTGGTCCCACGCCCAAAGAGCCAGCAGGGAAAACTATGCCTTGTTCTAAAGCTCTTTGGGAACCGCTTGCGTGGCCCCACAGACCTGCAGGCTGCAGGCTTTCCTGCTCTCTTCAGCCTCAAAACAACCCTTTCCCACTTGGCGCTGCGCCAGGCCCAAAAATGGCCATATGTCTGGAGACTGGTCCCACGCCCAAAGAGCCAGCAGGGAAAACTATGCCTTGTTCTAAAGCTCTTTGGGAACCGCTTGCGTAGCCCCACACACCTGGGGGCTGCAGGCTTTCCTGGTGCCTTCAGCCTCAAAACCACCCTTTCCCACATGGCGCCGTGCCAGGCACAAAAATGGCCATATATCTGGAGATTGGTTCCACGCCCAAAGAGCCAGCAGGGAAAACTATGCCTTGTTCTAAAGCTCTTTGGGAACCGCTTGCGTAGCCCCACACACGTGGGGGCTGCAGGCTTTCCTGCTGCCTTCAGCCTCAAAACCACCCTTTCCCACTTGGCCCCGCGCCAGGCACAAAAATGGCCATATATCTGGAGATTGGTTCCACGCCCAAAGACCCAGCAGGGAAAACTATGCCTTGTTCTAAAGCTCTTTGGGAACCGCTTGCGTAGCCCCACACACCTGCGGGCTGCAGGCTTTCATGCTGCCTTCAGCCTCAAAACCACCCTTTCCCACATGGCACTCCGCCAGGCACAAAAATGGCCATATGTCTGCAAGTTGGTCCCACGCCCACAGAGCCAGCAGGGAAAACTATGCCTTGTTCTAAAGCTCTTTGGGAACCGCTTGCGTAGCCCCACACACCTGGGGGCTGCAGCCTTTCCTGCTGCCTTCAGCCTCAAAACCACCCTTTCCCACATGGCACTCCGCCAGGCACAAAAATGGCCATATGTCTGGAGACTGGTCCCACGCCCAAAGAGCCAGCAGGGAAAACTATGCCTTGTTCTAAAGCTCTTTGGGAACCGCTTGCGTAGCCCCACACACCTGGGGGCTGAAGGCTTTCCTGCTGCCTTCAGCCTCAAAAGAAACCTTTCGCAATTGGCGCTGCGCCAGGCCCAAAAATGGCCATATGTCTGGAGACTGGTCCCACGCCCAAAGAGCCAGCAGGGAAAAATATGCCTTGTTCTAAAGCTCTTTGGGAACCGCTTGCGTAGCCCCACACACGTGGGGGCTGCAGGCTTTCCTGCTGCCTTCAGCCTCAAAACCACCCTTTTCCACATGGCGCCACGCCAGGCACAAAAATGGCCATATGTCTGGAGGTTGGTCCCACGCCCAAAGAGCCAGCAGGGAAAACTATGCCTTGTTCTAAAGCTCTTTGGGAACCACTTGCGTAGCCCCACAGACCTGGGGGCTGCAGGCTTTCCTGCTGCCTTCAGCCTCAAAACCACCCTTTTCCACATGGCGCCACGCCAGGCACAAAAATGGCCATATGTCTGGAGGTTGGTCCCACGCCCAAAGAGCCATCAGGGAAAACTATGCCTTGTTCTAAAGCTCTTTGGGAACCGCTTGCGTAGCCCCACACACCTGGGGGCTGCAGGCTTTCCTGCTGCCTTCAGCCTCAAAACCACCCTTTCCCACATGGCGCCGTGCCAGGCACAAAAATGGCCATATGTCTGGAGATTGGTTCCACGCCCAAAGAGCCAGCAGGGAAAACTATGCCTTGTTCTAAAGCTCTTTGGGAACCACTTGCGTAGCCCCACACACCTGGGGGCTGCAGGCTTTCCTGCTCTCTTCAGCCTCAAAAGCACGCTTTCCCACTTGGCGCCGCGCCAGGCCCAAAAATGGCCATATGTCTGGAGGCTGGTCCCACGCCCAAAGAGCCAGCAGGGAAAACTATGCCTTGTTCTAAAGCTCTTTGGGAACCGCTTGCGTAGCCCCACACACCTGGGGGCTGCAGGCTTTCCTGCTGCCTTCAGCCTCAAAACCACCCTTTTCCACATGGTGCCACGCCAGGCACAAAAATGGCCATATGTCTGGAGGTTGCTCCCACGCCCAAAGAGCCAGCAGGGAAAACTATGCCTTGTTCTAAAGCTCTTTGGGAACCGCTTGCGTAGCCCCACACACCTGGGGGCTGCAGGCTTTCCTGCTGACTTCAGCGTCAAAACCACCCTTTCCCACTTGGTGCCTCTCCAGGCCCAAAATGGCCATATGTCTGGAGACTGGTCCCACGCCCAAAGAGCCAGCAGGGAAAACTATGCCTTGTTCTAAAGCTCTTTGGGAACCGCTTGCGTAGCCCCACACACGTGGGGGCTGCAGGCTTTCCTGGTGCCTTCAGCCTCAAAACCACCCTTTCCCACATGGCGCCGTGCAAGGCACAAAAATGGCCATATATCTGGAGACTGGTCCCACGCCCAAAGAGCCAGCAGGGAAAACTATGCCTTGTTCTAAAGCTCTTTGGGAACCGCTTGCGTAGCCCCACACACCTGGGGGCTGCAGGCTTTCCTGCTCTCTTCAGCCTCAAAACAACCCTTTCCCACTTGGCGCTGCGCCAGGCCCAAAAATGGCCATATGTCTGGAGACTGGTCCCACGCCCAAAGAGCCAGCAGGGAAAACTATGCCTTGTTCTAAAGCTCTTTGGGAACCGCTTGCGTAGCCCCACATACCTGGGGGCTGCAGGCTTTCCTGCTGCCTTCAGCCTCAAAACCACCCTTTCCCACATGGCGCCGTGCCAGGCACAAAAATGGCCATATATCTGGAGATTGGTTCCACGCCCAAAGAGCCAGCAGGGAAAACTATGCCTTGTTCTAAAGCTCTTTGGGAACCACTTGCGTAGCCCCACACACCTGGGGGCTGCAGGCTTTCCTGCTGCCTTCAGCCTCAAAACCACCCTTTCCCACTTGGCATCACGCCAGGCCCAAAAATGGCCATATGTCTGAAGATTGGTCCCACGCCCAAAGAGCCAGCAGGGAAAACTATGCCTTGTTCTAAAGCTCTTTGGGAACCGCTTGCGTAGCCCCAGAGACGTGGGGGCTGCAGGCTTTCCTGCTGCCTTCAGCCTCAAAACCACCCTTTCCCACATGGCGCCGTGCCAGGCACAAAAATGGCCATATATCTGGAGATTGGTTCCACGCCCAAAGAGCCAGCAGGGAAAACTATGCCTTGTTCTAAAGCTCTTTGGGAACCGCTTGCGTAGCCCCACACACGTGGGGGCTGCAGGCTTTCCTGGTGCCTTCAGCCTCAAAACAACCCTTTCCTACTTGGCCCCGCGCCACGCCCAAAAAAGGCCATATGTCTGGAGACTGGTCCCACGCCCAAAGAGCCAGCAGGGAAAACTATGCCTTGTTCTAAAGCTCTTTGGGAACCGCTTGCGTAGCCCCACAGACCTGGGGGCTGCAGGCTTTCCTGCTGCCTTCAGCCTCAAAACAACCCTTTCCCACTTGGCGTCACGCCAGGCCCAAAAATGGCCATATGTCTGGAGACTGGTCCCACGCCCAAAGAGCCAGCAGGGAAAACTATGCCTTGTTCTAAAGCTCTTTGGGAACCGCTTGCGTAGCCCCACACACCTGGGGGCTGCAGGCTTTCCTGCTGCCTTCAGCCTCAAAACCACCCTTTCCCACATGGCGCCGTGCCAGGCACAAAAATGGCCATATGTCTGGAGATTGGTTCCACGCCCAAAGAGGCAGCAGGGAAAACTATGCCTTGTTCTAAAGCTCTTTGGGAACCGCTTGCGTAGCCCCACACACGTGGGGGCTGCAGGCTTTCCTGCTGACTTCAGCCTCAAAACCAGCCTTTCCCACTTGGCATCGTGCCAGGCACAAAAATGGCCATATTTCTGGAGACTGGTCCCTTTCACAAAGACCCAGCAGGGAAAACTATGCCTTGTTCTAAAGCTCTTTGGGAACCGCTTGCGTAGCCCCACAGACCTGGGGGCTGCAGGCTTTCCTGCTGCCTTCAGCCTCAAAACCACCCTTTTCCACATGGCGTCACGCCAGACACAAAAATGGCCATATGTCTGGAGGCTGGTGCCACGCCCAAAGAGCCAGCAGGGAAAACTATGCCTTGTTCTAAAGCTCTTTGGGAACCGCTTGCGTAGCCCCACAGACCTGGGGGCTGCAGGCTTTCCTGCTGCCTTCAGCCTCAAAACCACCCTTTCCCACTTGGTGCCTCTCCAGGCCCAAAATGGCCATATGTCTGGAGGTTGGTCCCACGCCCAAAGAGCCAGCAGGGAAAACTATGCCTTGTTCTAAAGCTCTTTGGGAACCGCTTGCGTAGCCCCACACACGTGGGGGCTGCAGGCTTTCCTGCTGCCTTCAGCCTCAAAACCACCCTTTCCCACATGGCACTCCGCCAGGCACAAAAATGGCCATATGTCTGGAGACTGGTCCCACGCCCAAAGAGCCAGCAGGGAAAACTATGCCTTGTTCTAAAGCTCTTTGGGAACCACTTGCGTAGCCCCACACACCTGGGGGCTGAAGGCTTTCCTGCTGCCTTCAGCCTCAAAAGAAACCTTTCGCAATTGGCGCCGCGCCAGGCACAAAAATGGCCATATGTCTGGAGGTTGGTCCCATTCCCAAAGAGCCAGCAGGGAAAACTATGCCTTGTTCTAAAGCTCTTTGGGAACCGCTTGCGTAGCCCCACACACCTGGGGGCTGCAGGCTTTCCTGCTGCCTTCAGCCTCAAAACCACCCTTTCCCACTTGGTGCCTCTCCAGGCCCAAAATGGCCATATGTCTGGAGACTGGTCCCACGCCCAAAGAGCCAGCAGGGAAAACTATGCCTTGTTCTAAAGCTCTTTGGGAACCGCTTGCGTAGCCCCACACACCTGGGGGCTGCAGGCTTTCCTGCTGCCTTCAGCCTCAAAACAACCCTTTCCCACTTGGCGCTGCGCCAGGCCCAAAAATGGCCATATGTCTGGAGACTGGTCCCACGCCCAAAGAGCCAGCAGGGAAAACTATGCCTTGTTCTAAAGCTCTTTGGGAACCGCTTGCGTAGCCCCACATACCTGGGGGCTGCAGGCTTTCCTGCTGCCTTCAGCCTCAAAACCACCCTTTCCCACATGGCGCCGTGCCAGGCACAAAAATGGCCATATATCTGGAGATTGGTTCCACGCCCAAAGAGCCAGCAGGGAAAACTATGCCTTGTTCTAAAGCTCTTTGGGAACCGCTTGCGTAGCCCCACACACCTGGGGGCTGCAGGCTTTCCTGCTGCCTTCAGCCTCAAAACCACACTTTCCCACATGGCGCCGTGCCAGGCACAAAAATGGCCATATATCTGGAGATTGGTTCCACGCCCAAAGAGGCAGCAGGGAAAACTATGCCTTGTTCTAAAGCTCTTTGGGAACCGCTTGCGTAGCCCCACACACCTGCGGGCTGCAGGCTTTCATGCTGCCTTCAGCCTCAAAACCACCCTTTCCCACATGGCACTCCGCCAGGCACAAAAATGGCCATATGTCTGGAGGTTGGTCCCACGCCCAAAGAGCCATCAGGGAAAACTATGTCTTGTTCTAAAGCTCTTTGGGAACCGCTTGCGTAGCCCCACACACCTGGGGGCTGCAGGCTTTCCTGCTGCCTTCTGCCTCAAAAGAAACCTTTCGCAATTGGCGCCGCGCCAGGCACAAAAATGGCCATATGTCTGGAGGTTGGTCCCATTCCCAAAGAGCCAGCAGGGAAAACTATGCCTTGTTCTAAAGCTCTTTGGGAACCGCTTGCGTAGCCCCACACACCTGGGGGCTGCAGGCTTTCCTGCTGCCTTCAGCCTCAAAACCACCCTTTCCCACTTGGTGCCTCTCCAGGCCCAAAATGGCCATATGTCTGGAGACTGGTCCCACGCCCAAAGAGCCAGCAGGGAAAACTATGCCTTGTTCTAAAGCTCTTTGGGAACCGCTTGCGTAGCCCCACACACCTGGGGGCTGCAGGCTTTCCTGCTCTCTTCAGCCTCAAAACAACCCTTTCCCACTTGGCGCTGCGCCAGGCCCAAAAATGGCCATATGTCTGGAGACTGGTCCCACGCCCAAAGAGCCAGCAGGGAAAACTATGCCTTGTTCTAAAGCTCTTTGGGAACCGCTTGCGTAGCCCCACATACCTGGGGGCTGCAGGCTTTCCTGCTGCCTTCAGCCTCAAAACCACCCTTTCCCACATGGCGCCGTGCCAGGCACAAAAATGGCCATATATCTGGAGATTGGTTCCACGCCCAAAGAGCCAGCAGGGAAAACTATGCCTTGTTCTAAAGCTCTTTGGGAACCGCTTGCGTAGCCCCACACACCTGGGGGCTGCAGGCTTTCCTGCTGCCTTCAGCCTCAAAACCACACTTTCCCACATGGCGCCGTGCCAGGCACAAAAATGGCCATATATCTGGAGATTGGTTCCACGCCCAAAGAGGCAGCAGGGAAAACTATGCCTTGTTCTAAAGCTCTTTGGGAACCGCTTGCGTAGCCCCACACACCTGCGGGCTGCAGGCTTTCATGCTGCCTTCAGCCTCAAAACCACCCTTTCCCACATGGCACTCCGCCAGGCACAAAAATGGCCATATGTCTGGAGGTTGGTCCCACGCCCAAAGAGCCATCAGGGAAAACTATGTCTTGTTCTAAAGCTCTTTGGGAACCGCTTGCGTAGCCCCACACACCTGGGGGCTGCAGGCTTTCCTGCTGCCTTCTGCCTCAAAACAACCCTTTCCCACTTGGCGCTGCGCCAGGCCCAAAAGTGGCCATATGTCTGGAGACTGGTCCCACGCCCAAAGAGCCAGCAGGGAAAACTATGCCTTGTTCTAAAGCTCTTTGGGAACCGCTTGCGTAGCCCCACACACCTGGGGGCTGCAGGCTTTCCTGCTGCCTTCAGCCTCAAAACCACCCTTTTCCACATGGCGCCACGCCAGGCACAAAAATGGCCATATGTCTGGAGGTTGGTGCCACGCCCAAAGAGCCAGCAGGGAAAACTATGCCTTGTTCTAAAGCTCTTTGGGAACCACTTGCGTAGCCCCACAGACCTGGGGGCTGCAGGCTTTCCTGCTGCCTTCAGCCTCAAAACCACCCTTTTCCACATGGCGCCACGCCAGGCACAAAAATGGCCATATGTCTGGAGAATGGTCCCACGCCCAAAGAGCCAGCAGGGAAAACTATGCCTTGTTCTAAAGCTCTTTGGGAACCGCTTGCGTAGCCCCACACACCTGGGGGCTGCAGGCTTTCCTGCTGCCTTCAGCCTCAAAACCACCCTTTCCCACATGGCGCCGTGCCAGGCACAAAAATGGCCATATATCTGGAGATTGGTTCCACGCCCAAAGAGCCAGCAGGGAAAACTATGCCTTGTTCTATAGCTCTTTGGGAACCGCTTGCGTAGCCCCACACACCTGGGGGCTGCAGGCTTTCCTGCTGCCTTCAGCCTCAAAACCACCGTTTCCCACTTGGCGCTGCGCCAGGCCCAAAAATGGCCATATGTCTGGAGAATGGTCCCACGCCCAAAGAGCCAGCAGGGAAAACTATGCCTTGTTCTAAAGCTCTTTGGGAACGGCTTGCGTAGCCCCACACACCTGGGGGCTGCAGGCTTTCCTGCTGCCTTCAGACTCAAAACCACCCTTTCCCACTTGGCCCCGCGCCAGGCCCAAAAATGGCCATATGTCTGGAGACTGGTCCCATGCCCAAAGAGCCAGCAGGGAAAACTATGCCTTGTTCTAAAGCTCTTTGGGAACCGCTTGCGTAGCCCCACACACGTGGGGGCTGCAGGCTTTCCTGCTGACTTCAGCCTCAAAACCACCCTTTCCCACATGGCGCCACACCAGGCCCAAAAATGGCCATATGTCTGGAGACTGGTCCCACGCCCAAAGAGCCAGCAGGGAAAACTATGCCTTGTTCTAAAGCTCTTTGGGAACCGCTTGCGTAGCCCCACACACCTGGGGGCTGCAGGCTTTCCTGCTGCCTTCAGACTCAAAACCACCCTTTCCCACTTGGCCCCGCGCCAGGCCCAAAAATGGCCATATGTCTGGAGACTGGTCCCATGCCCAAAGAGCCAGCAGGGAAAACTATGCCTTGTTCTAAAGCTCTTTGGGAACCGCTTGCGTAGCCCCACACACCTGGGGGCTGCAGGCTTTCCTGCTGCCTTCAACCTCAAAAGCACCCTTTTCCACATGGCGTCACGCCAGGCCCAAAAATGGCCATATGTCTGGAGACTGGTCCCACGCCCAAAGAGCCAGCAGGGAAAACTATGCCTTGTTCTAAAGCTCTTTGGGAACCGCTTGCATAGCCCCACACACCTGGGGGCTGCAGGCTTTCCTGCTGCCTTCAGCCTCAAAAGCACCCTTTTTCACATGG
This sequence comes from Chroicocephalus ridibundus, assembly GCF_963924245.1. Taxonomy (NCBI): domain Eukaryota; kingdom Metazoa; phylum Chordata; class Aves; order Charadriiformes; family Laridae; genus Chroicocephalus; species Chroicocephalus ridibundus. Next base: position 94,173 of record NW_026961705.1, read on the forward strand.
CGTCACGCCAGGACCAAAAATGGCCATATGTCTGGAGTTTGGTCCCACGCCCAAAGAGCCAGCAGGGAAAACTATGCCTTGTTCTAAAGCTCTTTGGGAACCGCTTGCGTAGCCCCACACACCTGGGGGCTGCAGGCTTTCCTGCTCTCTTCAGCCTCAAAACCACCCTTTCCCACATGGCGCTCCGCCAGGCCCAAAAATGGCCATATGTCTGGAGACTGGTCCCACGCCCAAAGAGCCAGCAGGGAAAACTATGCCTTGTTCTAAAGCTCTTTGGGAACCGCTTGCGTAGCCCCACACACCTGGGGGCTGCAGGCTTTCCTGCTGCCTTCAGCCTCAAAACCACCCTTTCCCACATGGCGCCACACCAGGCACAAAAATGGCCATATGTCTGGAGACTGGTCCCACGCCCAAAGAGCCAGCAGGGAAAACTATGCCTTGTTCTAAAGCTCTTTGGGAACCACTTGCGTAGCCCCACACACCTGGGGGCTGAAGGCTTTCCTGCTGCCTTCAGCCTCAAAAGAAACCTTTCGCAATTGGCGCCGCGCCAGGCACAAAAATGGCCATATGTCTGGAGGTTGGTCCCATTCCCAAAGAGCCAGCAGGGAAAACTATGCCTTGTTCTAAAGCTCTTTGGGAACCGCTTGCGTAGCCCCACACACCTGGGGGCTGCAGTCTTTCCTGCTGCCTTCAGCCTCAAAAAAACCCTTTCCCACTTGGCGCTGCGCCAGGCCCAAAAATGGCCATATGTCTGGAGACTGGTCCCACGCCCAAAGAGCCATCAGGGAAAACTATGCCTTGTTCTAAAGCTCTTTGGGAACCGCTTGCGTAGCCCCACACACGTGGGGGCTGCAGACTTTCCTGCTGCCTTCTGCCTCAAAACAACCCTTTCCCACTTGGCGCTGCGCCAGGCCCAAAAGTGGCCATATGTCTGGAGACTGGTCCCACGCCCAAAGAGCCAGCAGGGAAAACTATGCCTTGTTCTAAAGCTCTTTGGGAACCGCTTGCGTAGCCCCACACACGTGGGGGCTGCAGGCTTTCCTGCTGCCTTCAGCCTCAAAACCACCCTTTTCCACATGGCGCCACGCCAGGCACAAAAATGGCCATATGTCTGGAGACTGGTCCCACCCCCAAAGAACCAGCAGGGAAAACTATGCCTTGTTCTAAAGCTCTTTGGGAACCTCTTGCGTAGCCCCACAGACCTGGGGGCTGCAGGCTTTCCTGCTGCCTTCAGCCTCAAAACCACCCTTTTCCACATGGCGCCACGCCAGGCACAAAAATGGCCATATGTCTGGAGGTTGGTGCTTCGCCCAAAGAGCCAGCAGGGAAAACTATGCCTTGTTCTAAAGCTCTTTGGGAACCGCTTGCGTAGCCCCACACACCTGGGGGCTGCAGGCTTTCCTGCTGCCTTCAGCCTCAAAACCACCCTTTCCCACATGGCGCCGTGCCAGGCACAAAAATGGCCATATGTCTGGAGATTGGTTCCACGCCCAAAGAGGCAGCAGGGAAAACTATGCCTTGTTCTAAAGCTCTTTGGGAACCGCTTGCGTAGCCCCACACACCTGGGGGCTGCAGGCTTTCCTGCTGCCTTCAGCCTCAAAACCAGCCTTTCCCACTTGGCATCGTGCCAGGCACAAAAATGGCCATATTTCTGGAGACTGGTCCCTTTCACAAAGACCCAGCAGGGAAAACTATGCCTTGTTCTAAAGCTCTTTGGGAACCGCTTGCGTAGCCCCACACACCTGGGGGCTGCAGCCTTTCCTGCTGCCTTCAGCCTCAAAACCACCCTTTTCCACATGGCGTCACGCCAGACACAAAAATGGCCATATGTCTGGAGGCTGGTCCCACGCCCAAAGAGCCAGCAGGGAAAACTATGCCTTGTTCTAAAGCTCTTTGGGAACCGCTTGCGTAGCCCCACAGACCTGGGGGCTGCAGGCTTTCCTGCTGCCTTCAGCCTCAAAACCACCCTTTCCCACTTGGTGCCTCTCCAGGCCCAAAATGGCCATATGTCTGGAGGTTGGTCCCACGCCCAAAGAGCCAGCAGGGAAAACTATGCCTTGTTCTAAAGCTCTTTGGGAACCGCTTGCGTAGCCCCACACACGTGGGGGCTGCAGGCTTTCCTGCTGCCTTCAGCCTCAAAACCACCCTTTCCCACATGGCACTCCGCCAGGCACAAAAATGGCCATATGTCTGGAGACTGGTCCCACGCCCAAAGAGCCAGCAGGGAAAACTATGCCTTGTTCTAAAGCTCTTTGGGAACCACTTGCGTAGCCCCACACACCTGGGGGCTGAAGGCTTTCCTGCTGCCTTCAGCCTCAAAAGAAACCTTTCGCAGTTGGCGCCGCGCCAGGCACAAAAATGGCCATATGTCTGGAGGTTGGTCCCATTCCCAAAGAGCCAGCAGGGAAAACTATGCCTTGTTCTAAAGCTCTTTGGGAACCGCTTGCGTAGCCCCACACACCTGGGGGCTGCAGGCTTTCCTGCTGCCTTCAGCCTCAAAACCACCCTTTCCCACTTGGTGCCTCTCCAGGCCCAAAATGGCCATATGTCTGGAGACTGGTCCCACGCCCAAAGAGCCAGCAGGGAAAACTATGCCTTGTTCTAAAGCTCTTTGGGAACCGCTTGCGTAGCCCCACACACCTGGGGGCTGCAGGCTTTCCTGCTCTCTTCAGCCTCAAAACAACCCTTTCCCACTTGGCGCTGCGCCAGGCCCAAAAATGGCCATATGTCTGGAGACTGGTCCCACGCCCAAAGAGCCAGCAGGGAAAACTATGCCTTGTTCTAAAGCTCTTTGGGAACCGCTTGCGTAGCCCCACACACCTGGGGGCTGCAGGCTTTCCTGCTGCCTTCAGCCTCAAAACCACCCTTTCCCACATGGCGCCGTGCCAGGCACAAAAATGGCCATATATCTGGAGATTGGTTCCACGCCCAAAGAGGCAGCAGGGAAAACTATGCCTTGTTCTAAAGCTCTTTGGGAACCGCTTGCGTAGCCCCACACACCTGCGGGCTGCAGGCTTTCATGCTGCCTTCAGCCTCAAAACCACCCTTTCCCACATGGCGCCACGCCAGGCACAAAAATGGCCATATGTCTGGAGACTGGTCCCACGCCCAAAGAGCCAGCAGGGAAAACTATGCCTTGTTCTAAAGCTCTTTGGGAACCGCTTGCGTAGCCCCACACACCTGGGGGCTGCAGTCTTTCCTGCTGCCTTCAGCCTCAAAAAAACCCTTTCCCACTTGGCGCCAAGCCAGGCCCAAAAATGGCCATATGTCTGGAGACTGGTCCCACGCCCAAAGAGCCATCAGGGAAAACTATGCCTTGTTCTAAAGCTCTTTGGGAACCGCTTGCGTAGCCCCACACACCTGGGGGCTGCAGGCTTTCCTGCTGCCTTCTGCCTCAAAACAACCCTTTCCCACTTGGCGCTGCGCCAGGCCCAAAAGTGGCCATATGTCTGGAGACTGGTCCCACGCCCAAAGAGCCAGCAGGGAAAACTATGCCTTGTTCTAAAGCTCTTTGGGAACCGCTTGCGTAGCCCCACACACCTGGGGGCTGCAGGCTTTCCTGCTGCCTTCAGCCTCAAAACCACCCTTTTCCACATGGCGCCACGCCAGGCACAAAAATGGCCATATGTCTGGAGGTTGGTGCCACGCCCAAAGAGCCAGCAGGGAAAACTATGCCTTGTTCTAAAGCTCTTTGGGAACCACTTGCGTAGCCCCACAGACCTGTGGGCTGCAGGCTTTCCTGCTGCCTTCAGCCTCAAAACCACCCTTTTCCACATGGCGCCACGCCAGGCACAAAAATGGCCATATGTCTGGAGGTTGGTGCTTCGCCCAAAGAGCCAGCAGGGAAAACTATGCCTTGTTCTAAAGCTCTTTGGGAACCGCTTGCGTAGCCCCACACACCTGGGGGCTGCAGGCTTTCCTGCTGCCTTCAGCCTCAAAACCACCCTTTCCCACTTGGTGCCTCTCCAGGCCCAAAATGGCCATATGTCTGGAGACTGGTCCCACGCCCAAAGAGCCAGCAGGGAAAACTATGCCTTGTTCTAAAGCTCTTTGGGAACCGCTTGCGTAGCCCCACACACCTGGGGGCTGCAGGCTTTCCTGCTCTCTTCAGCCTCAAAACAACCCTTTCCCACTTGGCGCTGCGCCAGGCCCAAAAATGGCCATATGTCTGGAGACTGGTCCCACGCCCAAAGAGCCAGCAGGGAAAACTATGCCTTGTTCTAAAGCTCTTTGGGAACCGCTTGCGTAGCCCCACACACCTGGGGGCTGCAGGCTTTCCTGCTGCCTTCAGCCTCAAAACCACCCTTTCCCACATGGCACCGTGCCAGGCACAAAAATGGCCATATATCTGGAGATTGGTTCCACGCCCAAAGAGCCAGCAGGGAAAACTATGCCTTGTTCTAAAGCTCTTTGGGAACCGCTTGCGTAGCCCCACACACGTGGGGGCTGCAGGCTTTCCTGCTGCCTTCAGCCTCAAAACCACCCTTTCCCACATGGCGCCGTGCCAGGCACAAAAATGGCCATATATCTGGAGATTGGTTCCACGCCCAAAGAGGCAGCAGGGAAAACTATGCCTTGTTCTAAAGCTCTTTTGGAACCGCTTGCGTAGCCCCACACACCTGCGGGCTGCAGGCTTTCATGCTGCCTTCAGCCTCAAAACCACCCTTTCCCACATGGCACTCCGCCAGGCACAAAAATGGCCATATGTCTGGAGACTGGTCCCACGCCCAAAGAGCCAGCAGGGAAAACTATGCCTTGTTCTAAAGCTCTTTGGGAACCGCTTGCGTAGCCCCACACACCTGGGGGCTGCAGTCTTTCCTGCTGCCTTCACCCTCAAAAAAACCCTTTCCCACTTGGCGCCAAGCCAGGCCCAAAAATGGCCATATGTCTGGAGACTGGTCCCACGCCCAAAGAGCCATCAGGGAAAACTATGTCTTGTTCTAAAGCTCTTTGGGAACCGCTTGCGTAGCCCCACACACCTGGGGGCTGCAGGCTTTCCTGCTGCCTTCTGCCTCAAAACAACCCTTTCCCACTTGGCGCTGCGCCAGGCCCAAAAGTGGCCATATGTCTGGAGACTGGTCCCACGCCCAAAGAGCCAGCAGGGAAAACTATGCCTTGTTCTAAAGCTCTTTGGGAACCGCTTGCGTAGCCCCACACACCTGGGGGCTGCAGGCTTTCCTGCTGCCTTCAGCCTCAAAACCACCCTTTTCCACATGGCGCCACGCCAGGCACAAAAATGGCCATATGTCTGGAGGTTGGTGCCACGCCCAAAGAGCCAGCAGGGAAAACTATGCCTTGTTCTAAAGCTCTTTGGGAACCACTTGCGTAGCCCCACAGACCTGTGGGCTGCAGGCTTTCCTGCTGCCTTCAGCCTCAAAACCACCCTTTTCCACATGGCGCCACGCCAGGCACAAAAATGGCCATATGTCTGGAGGTTGGTGCTTCGCCCAAAGAGCCAGCAGGGAAAACTATGCCTTGTTCTAAAGCTCTTTGGGAACCGCTTGCGTAGCCCCACACACCTGGGGGCTGCAGGCTTTCCTGCTGCCTTCAGCCTCAAAACCACCCTTTCCCACATGGCGCCGTGCCAGGCACAAAAATGGCCATATATCTGGAGATTGGTTCCACGCCCAAAGAGCCAGCAGGGAAAACTATGCCTTGTTCTATAGCTCTTTGGGAACCGCTTGCGTAGCCCCACACACCTGGGGGCTGCAGGCTTTCCTGCTGCCTTCAGCCTCAAAACCACCGTTTCCCACTTGGCGCTGCGCCAGGCCCAAAAATGGCCATATGTCTGGAGAATGGTCCCACGCCCAAAGAGCCAGCAGGGAAAACTATGCCTTGTTCTAAAGCTCTTTGGGAACCGCTTGCGTAGCCCCACACACCTGGGGGCTGCAGGCTTTCCTGCTGCCTTCAACCTCAAAACCACCCTTTTCCACATGGCGTCACGCCAGGCCCAAAAATGGCCATATGTCTGGAGACTGGTCCCACGCCCAAAGAGCCAGCAGGGAAAACTATGCCTTGTTCTAAAGCTCTTTGGGAACCGCTTGCATAGCCCCACACACCTGGGGGCTGCAGGCTTTCCTGCTGCCTTCAACCTCAAAAGCACCCTTTTTCACATGGCGTCACGCCAGGCCCAAAAATGGCCATATGTCTGGAGTTTGGTCCCACGCCCAAAGAGCCAGCAGGGAAAACTATGCCTTGTTCTAAAGCTCTTTGGGAACCGCTTGCGTAGCCCCACACACCTGGGGGCTGCAGGCTTTCCTGCTCTCTTCAGCCTCAAAACCACCCTTTCCCACATGGCGCTCCGCCAGGCCCAAAAATGGCCATATGTCTGGAGACTGGTCCCACGCCCAAAGAGCCAGCAGGGAAAACTATGCCTTGTTCTAAAGCTCTTTGGGAACCGCTTGCGTAGCCCCACAGACCTGGGGGCTGCAGGCTTTCCTGCTGCCTTCAGCCTCAAAACCACCCTTTCCCACATGGCACTCCGCAAGGCACAAAAATGGCCATATGTCTGGAGACTGGTCCCACGCCCAAAGAGCCAGCAGGGAAAACTATGCCTTGTTCTAAAGCTCTTTGGGAACCACTTGCGTAGCCCCACACACCTGGGGGCTGAAGGCTTTCCTGCTGCCTTCAGCCTCAAAAGAAACCTTTCGCAATTGGCGCCGCGCCAGGCACAAAAATGGCCATATGTCTGGAGGTTGGTCCCATTCCCAAAGAGCCAGCAGGGAAAACTATGCCTTGTTCTAAAGCTCTTTGGGAACCGCTTGCGTAGCCCCACAGACCTGTGGGCTGCAGTCTTTCCTGCTGCCTTCAGCCTCAAAAGCACCCTTTCCCACTTGGCGCTGCGCCAGGCCCAAAAATGGCCATATGTCTGGAGACTGGTCCCACGCCCAAAGAGCCATCAGGGAAAACTATGTCTTGTTCTAAAGCTCTTTGGGAACCGCTTGCGTAGCCCCACACACCTGGGGGCTGCAGGCTTTCCTGCTGCCTTCTGCCTCAAAACAACCCTTTCCCACTTGGCGCTGCGCCAGGCCCAAAAGTGGCCATATGTCTGGAGACTGGTCCCACGCCCAAAGAGCCAGCAGGGAAAACTATGCCTTGTTCTAAAGCTCTTTGGGAACCGCTTGCGTAGCCCCACACACCTGGCGGCTGCAGGCTTTCCTGCTGCCTTCAGCCTCAAAACCACCCTTTTCCACATGGCGCCACGCCAGGCACAAAAATGGCCATATGTCTGGAGACTGGTCCCACGCCCAAAGAGCCAGCAGGGAAAACTATGCCTTGTTCTAAAGCTCTTTGGGAACCGCTTGCGTAGCCCCACAGACCTGGGGGCTGCAGGCTTTCCTGCTGCCTTCAGCCTCAAAACCACCCTTTCCCACATGGCACTCCGCAAGGCACAAAAATGGCCATATGTCTGGAGACTGGTCCCACACCCAAAGAGCCAGCAGGGAAAACTATGCCTTGTTCTAAAGCTCTTTGGGAACCACTTGCGTAGCCCCACACACCTGGGGGCTGAAGGCTTTCCTGCTGCCTTCAGCCTCAAAAGAAACCTTTCGCAATTGGCGCCGCGCCAGGCACAAAAATGGCCATATGTCTGGAGGTTGGTCCCATTCCCAAAGAGCCAGCAGGGAAAACTATGCCTTGTTCTAAAGCTCTTTGGGAACCGCTTGCGTAGCCCCACACACCTGGGGGCTGCAGTCTTTCCTGCTGCCTTCAGCCTCAAAAGCACCCTTTCCCACTTGGCGCTGCGCCAGGCCCAAAAATGGCCATATGTCTGGAGACTGGTCCCACGCCCAAAGAGCCAGCAGGGAAAACTATGCCTTGTTCTAAAGCTCTTTGGGAACCGCTTGCGTAGCCCCACACACCTGGCGGCTGCAGGCTTTCCTGCTGCCTTCAGCCTCAAAACCACCCTTTTCCACATGGCGCCACGCCAGGCACAAAAATGGCCATATGTCTGGAGGTTGGTGCCACGCCCAAAGAGCCAGCAGGGAAAACTATGCCTTGTTCTAAAGCTCTTTGGGAACCACTTGCGTAGCCCCACAGACCTGGGGGCTGCAGGCTTTCCTGCTGCCTTCAGCCTCAAAACCACCCTTTTCCACATGGCGCCACGCCAGGCACAAAAATGGCCATATGTCTGGAGGTTGGTGCTTCGCCCAAAGAGCCAGCAGGGAAATCTATGCCTTGTTCTAAAGCTCTTTGGGAACCGCTTGCGTAGCCCCACACACCTGGGGGCTGCAGGCTTTCCTGCTGCCTTCAGCCTCAAAACCACCCTTTCCCACATGGCGCCACACCAGGCACAAAAATGGCCATATGTCTGGAGATTGGTTCCACGCCCAAAGAGCCAGCAGGGAAAACTATGCCTTGTTCTATAGCTCTTTGGGAACCGCTTGCGTAGCCCCACACACCTGGGGGCTGCAGGCTTTCCTGCTGCCTTCAGACTCAAAACCACCCTTTTCCACTTGGCGCTGCGCCAGGCCCAAAAATGGCCATATGTCTGGAGAATGGTCCCAGGCCCAAAGAGCCAGCAGGGAAAACTATGCCTTGTTCTAAAGCTCTTTGGGAACCGCTTGCGTAGCCCCACAGACCTGGGGGCTGCAGGCTTTCCTACTGCCTTCAGCCTCAAAACCACCCTTTCCCACTTGGCCCCGCGCCAGGCCCAAAAATGGCCATATGTCTGGAGACTGGTCCCACGCCCAAAGAGCCAGCAGGGAAAACTATGCCTTGTTCTAAAGCTCTTTGGGAACCGCTTGCATAGCCCCACACACCTGGGGGCTGCAGGCTTTCCTGCTGCCTTCAACCTCAAAAGCACCCTTTTTCACATGGCGTCACGCCAGGCCCAAAAATGGCCATATGTCTGGAGTTTGGTCCCACGCCCAAAGAGCCAGCAGGGAAAACTATGCCTTGTTCTAAAGCTCTTTGGGAACCGCTTGCGTAGCCCCACACACCTGGGGGCTGCAGGCTTTCCTGCTCTCTTCAGCCTCAAAACCACCCTTTCCCACATGGCGCTCCGCCAGGCCCAAAAATGGCCATATGTCTGGAGACTGGTCCCACGCCCAAAGAGCCAGCAGGGAAAACTATGCCTTGTTCTAAAGCTCTTTGGGAACCGCTTGCGTAGCCCCACAGACCTGGGGGCTGCAGGCTTTCCTGCTGCCTTCAGCCTCAAAACCACCCTTTCCCACATGGCACTCCGCAAGGCACAAAAATGGCCATATGTCTGGAGACTGGTCCCACGCCCAAAGAGCCAGCAGGGAAAACTATGCCTTGTTCTAAAGCTCTTTGGGAACCACTTGCGTAGCCCCACACACCTGGGGGCTGAAGGCTTTCCTGCTGCCTTCAGCCTCAAAAGAAACCTTTCGCAATTGGCGCCGCGCCAGGCACAAAAATGGCCATATGTCTGGAGGTTGGTCCCATTCCCAAAGAGCCAGCAGGGAAAACTATGCCTTGTTCTAAAGCTCTTTGGGAACCGCTTGCGTAGCCCCACACACCTGGGGGCTGCAGTCTTTCCTGCTGCCTTCAGCCTCAAAAGCACCCTTTCCCACTTGGCGCTGCGCCAGGCCCAAAAATGGCCATATGTCTGGAGACTGGTCCCACGCCCAAAGAGCCATCAGGGAAAACTATGTCTTGTTCTAAAGCTCTTTGGGAACCGCTTGCGTAGCCCCACACACCTGGGGGCTGCAGGCTTTCCTGCTGCCTTCTGCCTCAAAACAACCCTTTCCCACTTGGCGCTGCGCCAGGCCCAAAAGTGGCCATATGTCTGGAGACTGGTCCCACGCCCAAAGAGCCAGCAGGGAAAACTATGCCTTGTTCTAAAGCTCTTTGGGAACCGCTTGCGTAGCCCCACACACCTGGCGGCTGCAGGCTTTCCTGCTGCCTTCAGCCTCAAAACCACCCTTTTCCACATGGCGCCACGCCAGGCACAAAAATGGCCATATGTCTGGAGACTGGTCCCACGCCCAAAGAGCCAGCAGGGAAAACTATGCCTTGTTCTAAAGCTCTTTGGGAACCACTTGCGTAGCCCCACAGACCTGGGGGCTGCAGGCTTTCCTGCTGCCTTCAGCCTCAAAACCACCCTTTTCCACATGGCGCCACGCCAGGCACAAAAATGGCCATATGTCTGGAGGTTGGTGCTTCGCCCAAAGAGCCAGCAGGGAAATCTATGCCTTGTTCTAAAGCTCTTTGGGAACCGCTTGCGTAGCCCCACACACCTGGGGGCTGCAGGCTTTCCTGCTGCCTTCAGCCTCAAAACCACCCTTTCCCACATGGCGCCACACCAGGCACAAAAATGGCCATATGTCTGGAGATTGGTTCCACGCCCAAAGAGCCAGCAGGGAAAACTATGCCTTGTTCTATAGCTCTTTGGGAACCGCTTGCGTAGCCCCACACACCTGGGGGCTGCAGGCTTTCTTGCTGCCTTCAGACTCAAAACCACCCTTTTCCACTTGGCGCTGCGCCAGGCCCAAAAATGGCCATATGTCTGGAGAATGGTCCCAGGCCCAAAGAGCCAGCAGGGAAAACTATGCCTTGTTCTAAAGCTCTTTGGGAACCGCTTGCGTAGCCCCACAGACCTGGGGGCTGCAGGCTTTCCTACTGCCTTCAGCCTCAAAACCACCCTTTCCCACTTGGCCCCGCGCCAGGCCCAAAAATGGCCATATGTCTGGAGACTGGTCCCATGCCCAAAGAGCCAGCAGGGAAAACTATGCCTTGTTCTAAAGCTCTTTGGGAACCACTTGCGTAGCCCCACAGACCTGGGGGCTGCAGGCTTTCCTGCTGCCTTCAGCCTCAAAACCACCCTTTCCCACTTGGCGTCACGCCAGACACAAAAATGGCCATATGTCTGGAGGTTGGTCCCACGCCCAAAGAGCCAGCAGGGAAAACTATGCCTTGTTCTAAAGCTCTTTGGGAACCGCTTGCGTAGCCCCACAGACCTGGGGGCTGCAGGCTTTCCTACTGCCTTCAGCCTCAAAACCACCCTTTCCCACATGGTGCCACACCAGGCACAAAAATGGCCATATGTCTGGAGACTGGTCCCACGCCCAAAGAGCCAGCAGGGAAAACTATGCCTTGTTCTAAAGCTCTTTGGGAACCACTTGCGTAGCCCCACAGACCTGGGGGCTGCAGGCTTTCCTGCTGCCTTCAGCCTCAAAACCACCCTTTCCCACTTGGCGTCACGCCAGGCACAAAAATGGCCATATGTCTGGAGGTTGGTCCCACGCCCAAAGAGCCAGCAGGGAAAACTATGCCTTGTTCTAAAGCTCTTTGGGAACCGCTTGCGTAGCCCCACACACGTGGGGGCTGCAGGCTTTCCTGCTGCCTTCAGCCTCAAAACCACCCTTTCCCACATGGCGCCGTGCCAGGCACAAAAATGGCCATATGTCTGGAGATTGGTTCCACGCCCAAAGAGCCAGCAGGGAAAACTATGCCTTGTTCTAAAGCTCTTTGGGAACCGCTTGCGTAGCCCCACACACCTGGGGGCTGCAGGCTTTCTTGCTGACTTCAGCGTCAAAACCACCCTTTCCCACTTGGTGCCTCTCCAGGCCCAAAATGGCCATATGTCTGGAGACTGGTCCCACGCCCAAAGAGCCAGCAGGGAAAACTATGCCTTGTTCTAAAGCTCTTTGGGAACCGCTTGCGTAGCCCCACACACCTGGGGGCTGCAGGCTTTCCTGCTGCCTTCAGCCTCAAAACAACCCTTTCCCACTTGGCGCTGCGCACGGCCCAAAAATGGCCATATGTCTGGAGAATGGTCCCACGCCCAAAGAGCCAGCAGGGAAAACTATGCCTTGTTCTAAAGCTGTTTGGGAACCGCTTGCGTAGCCCCACACACCTGGGGGCTGCAGGCTTTCCTGCTGCCTTCAGCCTCAAAAGCACCCTTTTTCACATGGCGTCACGCCAGGCACAAAAATGGCCATATGTCTGGAGGTTGGTCCCACGCCCAAAGAGCCAGCAGGGAAAACTATGCCTTGTTCTAAAGCTCTTTGGGAACCGCTTGCGTAGCCCCACACACCTGGGGGCTGCAGGCTTTCCTGCTCTCTTCAGCCTCAAAACCACCCTTTCCCACATGGCGCTCCGCCAGGCACAAAAATGGCCATATGTCTGGAGACTGGTCCCACACCCAAAGAGCCAGCAGGGAAAACTATGCCTTGTTCTAAAGCTCTTTGGGAACCGCTTGCGTAGCCCCACACACCTGGGGGCTGAAGGCTTTCCTGCTGCCTTCAGCCTCAAAAGAAACCTTTCGCAATTGGCGCTGCGCCAGGCCCAAAAATGGCCATATGTCTGGAGGTTGGTCCTATTCCCAAAGAGCCATCAGGGAAAACTATGCCTTGTTCTAAAGCTCTTTGGGAACCGCTTGCGTAGCCCCACACACCTGGGGGCTGCAGGCTTTCCTGCTGCCTTCAGCCTCAAAACCACCCTTTCCCACTTGGCGCTGCGCCAGGCCCAAAAATGGCCATATGTCTGGAGACTGGTCCCACGCCCAAAGAGCCAGCAGGGAAAACTATGCCTTGTTCTAAAGCTCTTTGGGAACCGCTTGCGTAGCCCCACACACCTGGGGGCTGCAGGCTTTCCTGCTGCCTTCAGATTCAAAACAACCCTTTCCCACTTGGCGCTGCGCCAGGCCCAAAAATGGCCATATGTCTGGAGACTGGTCCCACGCCCAAAGAGCCAGCAGGGAAAACTATGCCTTGTTCTAAAGCTCTTTGGGAACCGCTTGCGTAGCCCCACACACCTGGGGGCTGCAGGCTTTCCTGCTGCCTTCAGCCTCAAAACCACCCTTTTCCACATGGCGCCACGCCAGGCACAAAAATGGCCATATGTCTGGATGTTGGTCCCACGCCCAAAGAGCCAGCAGGGAAAACTATGCCTTGTTCTAAAGCTCTTTGGGAACCACTTGCGTAGCCCCACAGACCTGGGGGCTGCAGGCTTTCCTGCTGCCTTCAGCCTCAAAACCACCCTTTTCCACATGGCGCCACGCCAGGCACAAAAATGGCCATATGTCTGGAGGTTGGTCCCACGCCCAAAGAGCCAGCAGGGAAAACTATGCCTTGTTCTAAAGCTCTTTGGGAACCGCTTGCGTAGCCCCACAGACCTGGGGGCTGCAGGCTTTCCTGCTGCCTTCAGCCTCAAAACCACCCTTTCCCACATGGCGCCGTGCCAGGCACAAAAATGGCCATATGTCTGGAGGTTGGTCCCACGCCCAAAGAGCCAGCAGGGAAAACTATGCCTTGTTCTAAAGCTCTTTGGGAACCGCTTGCGTAGCCCCACACACGTGGGGGCTGCAGGCTTTCCTGCTGACTTCAGCGTCAAAACCACCCTTTCCCACTTGGTGCCTCTCCAGGCCCAAAATGGCCATATGTCTGGAGACTGGTCCCACGCCCAAAGAGCCAGCAGGGAAAACTATGCCTTGTTCTAAAGCTCTTTGGGAACCACTTGCGTAGCCCCACAGACCTGGGGGCTGCAGTCTTTCCTGCTGCCTTCAGCCTCAAAACAACCCTTTCCCACTTGGCGCTGCGCACGGCCCAAAAATGGCCATATGTCTGGAGGTTGGTGCCACGCCCAAAGAGCCAGCAGGGAAAACTATGCCTTGTTCTAAAGCTGTTTGGGAACCGCTTGCGTAGCCCCACACACCTGGGGGCTGCAGGCTTTCCTGCTGCCTTCAGCCTCAAAACCACCCTTTTCCACATGGCGCCACGCCAGGCACAAAAATGGCCATATGTCTGGAGGTTGGTGCCACGCCCAAAGAGCCAGCAGGGAAAACTATGCCTTGTTCTAAAGCTCTTTGGGAACCGCTTGCGTAGCCCCACAGACCTGGGGGCTGCAGGCTTTCCTGCTGCCTTCAGCCTCAAAACCACCCTTTTCCACATGGCGCCACGCCAGGCACAAAAATGGCCATATGTCTGGAGGTTGGTGCCACGCCCAAAGAGCCAGCAGGGAAAACTATGCCTTGTTCTAAAGCTCTTTGGGAACCGCTTGCGTGGCCCCACAGACCTGGGGGCTGCAGGCTTTCCTGCTGACTTCAGCGTCAAAACCACCCTTTCCCACATGGCGCCGTGCCAGGCCCAAAAATGGCCATATGTCTGGAGATTGGTCCCACGCCCAAAGAGCCAGCACGGAAAACTATGCCTTGTTCTAAAGCTCTTTGGGAACCGCTTGCGTAGCCCCACACACGTGGGGGCTGCAGGCTTTCCTGCTGCATTCACCCTCAAAACCACCCTTTCCCACTTGGTGCCTCTCCAGGCCCAAAATGGCCATATGTCTGGAGACTGGTCCCACGCCCAAGAGCCAGCAGGGAAAACTATGCCTTGTTCTAAAGCTCTTTGGGAACCACTTGCGTAGCCCCACAGACCTGGGGGCTGCAGGCTTTCCTGCTGCCTTCAGCCTCAAAACCACCCTTTTCCACATGGCGCCACGCCAGGCACAAAAATGGCCATATGTCTGGAGACTGGTCCCACGCCCAAAGAGCCAGCAGGGAAAACTATGCCTTGTTCTAAAGCTCTTTGGGAACCGCTTGCGTAGCCCCACACACCTGGGGGCTGCAGGCTTTCCTGCTGCCTTCAGCCTCAAAACCACCCTTTCCCACATGGCGCCGTGCCAGGCACAAAAATGGCCATATGTCTGGAGATTGGTTCCACGCCCAAAGAGGCAGCAGGGAAAATTATGCCTTGTTCTAAAGCTCTTTGGGAACCGCTTGCGTAGCCCCACACACCTGGGGGCTGCAGGCTTTCCTGCTGACTTCAGCGTCAAACCCACCCTTTCCCACTTGGTGCCTCTCCAGGCCCAAAATGGCCATATGTCTGGAGACTGGTCGCACGCCCAAAGAGCCAGCAGGGAAAACTATGCCTTGTTCTAAAGCTCTTTGGGAACCGCTTGCGTAGCCCCACACACGTGGGGGCTGCAGGCTTTCCTGCTGACTTCAGCGTCAAAACCACCCTTTCCCACTTGGTGCCTCTCCAGGCCCAAAATGGCCATATGTCTGGAGACTGGTCCCACGCCCAAAGAGCCAGCAGGGAAAACTATGCCTTGTTCTAAAGCTCTTTGGGAACGGCTTGCGTAGCCCCACACACCTGGGGGCTGCAGGCTTTCCTGCTGCCTTCAGCCTCAAAACAACCCTTTCCCACTTGGCGCTGCGCACGGCCCAAAAATGGCCATATGTCTGGAGAATGGTCCCACGCCCAAAGAGCCAGCAGGGAAAACTATGCCTTGTTCTAAAGCTGTTTGGGAACCGCTTGCGTAGCCCCACACACCTGGGGGCTGCAGGCTTTCCTGCTGCCTTCAGCCTCAAAACCACCCTTTTCCACATGGCGCCACGCCAGGCACAAAAATGGCCATATGTCTGGAGGTTGGTGCCACGCCCAAAGAGCCAGCAGGGAAAACTATGCCTTGTTCTAAAGCTCTTTGGGAACCACTTGCGTAGCCCCACAGACCTGGGGGCTGCAGGCTTTCCTGCTGCCTTCAGCCTCAAAACCACCCTTTTCCACATGGCGCCACGCCAGGCACAAAAATAGCCATATGTCTGGAGACTGGTCCCACGCCCAAAGAGCCAGCAGGGAAAACTATGCCTTGTTCTAAAGCTCTTTGGGAACCGCTTGCGTGGCCCCACAGACCTGGGGGCTGCAGGCTTTCCTGCTGACTTCAGCGTCAAAACCACCCTTTCCCACTTGGTGCCTCTCCAGGCCCAAAATGGCCATATGTCTGGAGGTTGGTGCCACGCCCAAAGAGCCAGCAGGGAAAACTATGCCTTGTTCTAAAGCTCTTTGGGAACGGCTTGCGTAGCCCCACACACCTGGGGGCTGCAGGCTTTCCTGCTGCCTTCAGCCTCAAAACCACCCTTTCCCACTT
>NW_026961706.1:0-36890 GCF_963924245.1 Chroicocephalus ridibundus
ACTTTCCCTGTAGGAGATACCGCAAGACGTTTCTGTAGATTGGGCACAGCGCTCTGCAGGGTGTTAGCAGAGACTTTCCCGGGACAGTGAAACCCTATGTCAGAGACACTGAGAAGAAGCCCCAATGTTCCCTCCAGGCACTTTCAGTGTGGGTGCCTTCTCCACGTGGTTCCTGGTTTCCCTGCAGCGCTGAAGAGAATGTTAGCAAAGAGGTAACCGGCACAGCGAAAACAGTACTCAAAGACAGGGAGAGCAAGCTCTCTCTTGGCACTTTGGATGTGGGACATACAGCGAGATGTTTGCTGCTTTTGCGTTTGGCTGTTGGGAGATTTACAGCACAAAGATATCTAGTTGATTTGAAGCAGTTCCGAGAAAGTCTAAACATAATCGCCACTTCTCCCTCCTGGCACTTTCCATGTGGGAGATATAGCAGGATGTATATTGGTTTTGAGGACAACTCAATGGACAGTGTAGGGAGAAAAGTTCCTGGCTCCTTGAATGCCGTTCCTGGAGACACTGCGATCAATGTGGGAGATATGTCAAGATGTGTGTTGGTTTTGAGGACGGCTCTCTGGAGAGTCTTAGCAAAGAGGTCACAGGGATAATCAGAGCAATTCTCAGAGACACTGAGAACAAGATGGACAGTTCCCTCCTGGCACTTTCCCTGTAGGAGATACCGCAAGACGTTTCTGTAGATTGGGCACAGCGCTCTGCAGGGTGTTAGCAGAGACTTTCCCGGGACAGTGAAACCCTATGTCAGAGACACTGAGAAGAAGCCCCAATGTTCCCTCCAGGCACTTTCAGTGTGGGTGCCTTCTCCACGTGGTTCCTGGTTTCCCTGCAGCGCTGAAGAGAATGTTAGCAAAGAGGTAACCGGCACAGCGAAAACAGTACTCAAAGACAGGGAGAGCAAGCTCTCTCTTGGCACTTTGGATGTGGGACATACAGCGAGATGTTTGCTGCTTTTGCGTTTGGCTGTTGGGAGATTTACAGCACAAAGATATCTAGTTGATTTGAAGCAGTTCCGAGAAAGTCTAAACATAATCGCCACTTCTCCCTCCTGGCACTTTCCATGTGGGAGATATAGCAGGATGTATATTGGTTTTGAGGACAACTCAATGGACAGTGTAGGGAGAAAAGTTCCTGGCTCCTTGAATGCCGTTCCTGGAGACACTGCGATCAATGTGGGAGATATGTCAAGATGTGTGTTGGTTTTGAGGACGGCTCTCTGGAGAGTCTTAGCAAAGAGGTCACAGGGATAATCAGAGCAATTCTCAGAGACACTGAGAACAAGATGGACAGTTCCCTCCTGGCACTTTCCCTGTAGGAGATACCGCAAGACGTTTCTGTAGATTGGGCACAGCGCTCTGCAGGGTGTTAGCAGAGACTTTCCCGGGACAGTGAAACCCTATGTCAGAGACACTGAGAAGAAGCCCCAATGTTCCCTCCAGGCACTTTCAGTGTGGGTGCCTTCTCCACGTGGTTCCTGGTTTCCCTGCAGCGCTGAAGAGAATGTTAGCAAAGAGGTAACCGGCACAGCGAAAACAGTACTCAAAGACAGGGAGAGCAAGCTCTCTCTTGGCACTTTGGATGTGGGACATACAGCGAGATGTTTGCTGCTTTTGCGTTTGGCTGTTGGGAGATTTACAGCACAAAGATATCTAGTTGATTTGAAGCAGTTCCGAGAAAGTCTAAACATAATCGCCACTTCTCCCTCCTGGCACTTTCCATGTGGGAGATATAGCAGGATGTATATTGGTTTTGAGGACAACTCAATGGACAGTGTAGGGAGAAAAGTTCCTGGCTCCTTGAATGCCGTTCCTGGAGACACTGCGATCAATGTGGGAGATATGTCAAGATGTGTGTTGGTTTTGAGGACGGCTCTCTGGAGAGTCTTAGCAAAGAGGTCACAGGGATAATCAGAGCAATTCTCAGAGACACTGAGAACAAGATGGACAGTTCCCTCCTGGCACTTTCCCTGTAGGAGATACCGCAAGACGTTTCTGTAGATTGGGCACAGCGCTCTGCAGGGTGTTAGCAGAGACTTTCCCGGGACAGTGAAACCCTATGTCAGAGACACTGAGAAGAAGCCCCAATGTTCCCTCCAGGCACTTTCAGTGTGGGTGCCTTCTCCACGTGGTTCCTGGTTTCCCTGCAGCGCTGAAGAGAATGTTAGCAAAGAGGTAACCGGCACAGCGAAAACAGTACTCAAAGACAGGGAGAGCAAGCTCTCTCTTGGCACTTTGGATGTGGGACATACAGCGAGATGTTTGCTGCTTTTGCGTTTGGCTGTTGGGAGATTTACAGCACAAAGATATCTAGTTGATTTGAAGCAGTTCCGAGAAAGTCTAAACATAATCGCCACTTCTCCCTCCTGGCACTTTCCATGTGGGAGATATAGCAGGATGTATATTGGTTTTGAGGACAACTCAATGGACAGTGTAGGGAGAAAAGTTCCTGGCTCCTTGAATGCCGTTCCTGGAGACACTGCGATCAATGTGGGAGATATGTCAAGATGTGTGTTGGTTTTGAGGACGGCTCTCTGGAGAGTCTTAGCAAAGAGGTCACAGGGATAATCAGAGCAATTCTCAGAGACACTGAGAACAAGATGGACAGTTCCCTCCTGGCACTTTCCCTGTAGGAGATACCGCAAGACGTTTCTGTAGATTGGGCACAGCGCTCTGCAGGGTGTTAGCAGAGACTTTCCCGGGACAGTGAAACCCTATGTCAGAGACACTGAGAAGAAGCCCCAATGTTCCCTCCAGGCACTTTCAGTGTGGGTGCCTTCTCCACGTGGTTCCTGGTTTCCCTGCAGCGCTGAAGAGAATGTTAGCAAAGAGGTAACCGGCACAGCGAAAACAGTACTCAAAGACAGGGAGAGCAAGCTCTCTCTTGGCACTTTGGATGTGGGACATACAGCGAGATGTTTGCTGCTTTTGCGTTTGGCTGTTGGGAGATTTACAGCACAAAGATATCTAGTTGATTTGAAGCAGTTCCGAGAAAGTCTAAACATAATCGCCACTTCTCCCTCCTGGCACTTTCCATGTGGGAGATATAGCTGGATGTATATTGGTTTTGAGGACAACTCAATGGACAGTGTAGGGAGAAAAGTTCCTGGCTCCTTGAATGCCGTTCCTGGAGACACTGCGATCAATGTGGGAGATATGTCAAGATGTGTGTTTGTTTTGAGGACGGCTCTCTGGAGAGTCTTAGCAAAGAGGTCACAGGGATAATCAGAGCAATTCTCAGAGACACTGAGAACAAGATGGACAGTTCCCTCCTGGCACTTTCCCTGTAGGAGATACCGCAAGACGTTTCTGTAGATTGGGCACAGCGCTCTGCAGGGTGTTAGCAGAGACTTTCCCGGGACAGTGAAACCCTATGTCAGAGACACTGAGAAGAAGCCCCAATGTTCCCTCCAGGCACTTTCAGTGTGGGTGCCTTCTCCACGTGGTTCCTGGTTTCCCTGCAGCGCTGAAGAGAATGTTAGCAAAGAGGTAACCGGCACAGCGAAAACAGTACTCAAAGACAGGGAGAGCAAGCTCTCTCTTGGCACTTTGGATGTGGGACATACAGCGAGATGTTTGCTGCTTTTGCGTTTGGCTGTTGGGAGATTTACAGCACAAAGATATCTAGTTGATTTGAAGCAGTTCCGAGGAAGTCTAAACATAATCCCCACTTCTCCCTCCTGGCACTTTCCATGTGGGAGATATAGCAGGATGTATATTGGTTTTGAGGACAACTCAATGGACAGTGTAGGGAGAAAAGTTCCTGGCTCCTTGAATGCCGTTCCTGGAGACACTGCGATCAATGAGGGAGATATGTCAAGATGTGTGTTGGTTTTGAGGACGGCTCTCTGGAGAGTCTTAGCAAAGAGGTCACAGGGATAATCAGAGCAATTCTCAGAGACACTGAGAACAAGCTCGACAATTCCCTCCTGGCACTTTCCCTGTAGGAGATACCGCAAGACGTTTCTGTAGATTGGGCACAGCGCTCTGCAGGGTGTTAGCAGAGACTTTCCCGGGACAGTGAAACCCTATGTCAGAGACACTGAGAAGAAGCCCCAATGTTCCCTCCAGGCACTTTCAGTGTGGGTGCCTTCTCCACGTGGTTCCTGGTTTCCCTGCAGCGCTGAAGAGAATGTTAGCAAAGAGGTAACCGGCACAGCGAAAACAGTACTCAAAGACAGGGAGAGCAAGCTCTCTCTTGGCACTTTGGATGTGGGACATACAGCGAGATGTTTGCTGCTTTTGCGTTTGGCTGTTGGGAGATTTACAGCACAAAGATATCTAGTTGATTTGAAGCAGTTCCGAGAAAGTCTAAACATAATCGCCACTTCTCCCTCCTGGCACTTTCCATGTGGGAGATATAGCAGGATGTATATTGGTTTTGAGGACAACTCAATGGACAGTGTAGGGAGAAAAGTTCCTGGCTCCTTGAATGCCGTTCCTGGAGACACTGCGATCAATGTGGGAGATATGTCAAGATGTGTGTTGGTTTTGAGGACGGCTCTCTGGAGAGTCTTAGCAAAGAGGTCACAGGGATAATCAGAGCAATTCTCAGAGACACTGAGAACAAGCTCGACAATTCCCTCCTGGCACTTTCCCTGTAGGAGATACCGCAAGACGTTTCTGTAGATTGGGCACAGCGCTCTGCAGGGTGTTAGCAGAGACTTTCCCGGGACAGTGAAACCCTATGTCAGAGACACTGAGAAGAAGCCCCAATGTTCCCTCCAGGCACTTTCAGTGTGGGTGCCTTCTCCACGTGGTTCCTGGTTTCCCTGCAGCGCTGAAGAGAATGTTAGCAAAGAGGTAACCGGGACAGCGAAAACAGTACTCAAAGACAGGGAGAGCAAGCTCTCTCTTGGCACTTTGGATGTGGGACATACAGCGAGATGTTTGCTGCTTTTGCGTTTGGCTGTTGGGAGATTTACAGCACAAAGATATCTAGTTGATTTGAAGCAGTTCCGAGAAAGTCTAAACATAATCGCCACTTCTCCCTCCTGGCACTTTCCATGTGGGAGATATAGCAGGATGTATATTGGTTTTGAGGACAACTCAATGGACAGTGTAGGGAGAAAAGTTCCTGGCTCCTTGAATGCCGTTCCTGGAGACACTGCGATCAATGTGGGAGATATGTCAAGATGTGTGTTGGTTTTGAGGACGGCTCTCTGGAGAGTCTTAGCAAAGAGGTCACAGGGATAATCAGAGCAATTCTCAGAGACACTGAGAACAAGATGGACAGTTCCCTCCTGGCACTTTCCCTGTAGGAGATACCGCAAGACGTTTCTGTAGATTGGGCACAGCGCTCTGCAGGGTGTTAGCAGAGACTTTCCCGGGACAGTGAAACCCTATGTCAGAGACACTGAGAAGAAGCCCCAATGTTCCCTCCAGGCACTTTCAGTGTGGGTGCCTTCTCCACGTGGTTCCTGGTTTCCCTGCAGCGCTGAAGAGAATGTTAGCAAAGAGGTAACCGGCACAGCGAAAACAGTACTCAAAGAGAGGGAGAGCAAGCTCTCTCTTGGCACTTTGGATGTGGGACATACAGCGAGATGTTTGCTGCTTTTGCGTTTGGCTGTTGGGAGATTTACAGCACAAAGATATCTAGTTGATTTGAAGCAGTTCCGAGAAAGTCTAAACATAATCGCCACTTCTCCCTCCTGGCACTTTCCATGTGGGAGATATAGCAGGATGTATATTGGTTTTGAGGACAACTCAATGGACAGTGTAGGGAGAAAAGTTCCTGGCTCCTTGAATGCCGTTCCTGGAGACACTGCGATCAATGTGGGAGATATGTCAAGATGTGTGTTTGTTTTGAGGACGGCTCTCTGGAGAGTCTTAGCAAAGAGGTCACAGGGATAATCAGAGCAATTCTCAGAGACACTGAGAACAAGCTCGACAATTCCCTCCTGGCACTTTCCCTGTAGGAGATACCGCAAGACGTTTCTGTAGATTGGGCACAGCGCTCTGCAGGGTGTTAGCAGAGACTTTCCCGGGACAGTGAAACCCTATGTCAGAGACACTGAGAAGAAGCCCCAATGTTCCCTCCAGGCACTTTCAGTGTGGGTGCCTTCTCCACGTGGTTCCTGGTTTCCCTGCAGCGCTGAAGAGAATGTTAGCAAAGAGGTAACCGGCACAGCGAAAACAGTACTCAAAGACAGGGAGAGCAAGCTCTCTCTTGGCACTTTGGATGTGGGACATACAGCGAGATGTTTGCTGCTTTTGCGTTTGGCTGTTGGGAGATTTACAGCACAAAGATATCTAGTTGATTTGAAGCAGTTCCGAGAAAGTCTAAACATAATCGCCACTTCTCCCTCCTGGCACTTTCCATGTGGGAGATATAGCAGGATGTATATTGGTTTTGAGGACAACTCAATGGACAGTGTAGGGAGAAAAGTTCCTGGCTCCTTGAATGCCGTTCCTGGAGACACTGCGATCAATGTGGGAGATATGTCAAGATGTGTGTTGGTTTTGAGGACGGCTCTCTGGAGAGTCTTAGCAAAGAGGTCACAGGGATAATCAGAGCAATTCTCAGAGACACTGAGAACAAGATGGACAGTTCCCTCCTGGCACTTTCCCTGTAGGAGATACCGCAAGACGTTTCTGTAGATTGGGCACAGCGCTCTGCAGGGTGTTAGCAGAGACTTTCCCGGGACAGTGAAACCCTATGTCAGAGACACTGAGAAGAAGCCCCAATGTTCCCTCCAGGCACTTTCAGTGTGGGTGCCTTCTCCACGTGGTTCCTGGTTTCCCTGCAGCGCTGAAGAGAATGTTAGCAAAGAGGTAACCGGCACAGCGAAAACAGTACTCAAAGACAGGGAGAGCAAGCTCTCTCTTGGCACTTTGGATGTGGGACATACAGCGAGATGTTTGCTGCTTTTGCGTTTGGCTGTTGGGAGATTTACAGCACAAAGATATCTAGTTGATTTGAAGCAGTTCCGAGAAAGTCTAAACATAATCGCCACTTCTCCCTCCTGGCACTTTCCATGTGGGAGATATAGCAGGATGTATATTGGTTTTGAGGACAACTCAATGGACAGTGTAGGGAGAAAAGTTCCTGGCTCCTTGAATGCCGTTCCTGGAGACACTGCGATCAATGTGGGAGATATGTCAAGATGTGTGTTGGTTTTGAGGACGGCTCTCTGGAGAGTCTTAGCAAAGAGGTCACAGGGATAATCAGAGCAATTCTCAGAGACACTGAGAACAAGATGGACAGTTCCCTCCTGGCACTTTCCCTGTAGGAGATACCGCAAGACGTTTCTGTAGATTGGGCACAGCGCTCTGCAGGGTGTTAGCAGAGACTTTCCCGGGACAGTGAAACCCTATGTCAGAGACACTGAGAAGAAGCCCCAATGTTCCCTCCAGGCACTTTCAGTGTGGGTGCCTTCTCCACGTGGTTCCTGGTTTCCCTGCAGCGCTGAAGAGAATGTTAGCAAAGAGGTAACCGGGACAGTGAAAACAGTACTCAAAGACAGGGAGAGCAAGCTCTCTCTTGGCACTTTGGATGTGGGACATACAGCGAGATGTTTGCTGCTTTTGCGTTTGGCTGTTGGGAGATTTACAGCACAAAGATATCTAGTTGATTTGAAGCAGTTCCGAGAAAGTCTAAACATAATCGCCACTTCTCCCTCCTGGCACTTTCCATGTGGGAGATATAGCAGGATGTATATTGGTTTTGAGGACAACTCAATGGACAGTGTAGGGAGAAAAGTTCCTGGCTCCTTGAATGCCGTTCCTGGAGACACTGCGATCAATGAGGGAGATATGTCAAGATGTGTGTTGGTTTTGAGGACGGCTCTCTGGAGAGTCTTAGCAAAGAGGTCACAGGGATAATCAGAGCAATTCTCAGAGACACTGAGAACAAGATGGACAGTTCCCTCCTGGCACTTTCCCTGTAGGAGATACCGCAAGACGTTTCTGTAGATTGGGCACAGCGCTCTGCAGGGTGTTAGCAGAGACTTTCCCGGGACAGTGAAACCCTATGTCAGAGACACTGAGAAGAAGCCCCAATGTTCCCTCCAGGCACTTTCAGTGTGGGTGCCTTCTCCACGTGGTTC
Organism: Chroicocephalus ridibundus; assembly: GCF_963924245.1. Lineage (NCBI taxonomy): Eukaryota > Metazoa > Chordata > Aves > Charadriiformes > Laridae > Chroicocephalus > Chroicocephalus ridibundus. Next base: position 8,057 of record NW_026961706.1, read on the forward strand.
CTGGTTTCCCTGCAGCGCTGAAGAGAATGTTAGCAAAGAGGTAACCGGCACAGCGAAAACAGTACTCAAAGACAGGGAGAGCAAGCTCTCTCTTGGCACTTTGGATGTGGGACATACAGCGAGATGTTTGCTGCTTTTGCGTTTGGCTGTTGGGAGATTTACAGCACAAAGATATCTAGTTGATTTGAAGCAGTTCCGAGAAAGTCTAAACATAATCGCCACTTCTCCCTCCTGGCACTTTCCATGTGGGAGATATAGCAGGATGTATATTGGTTTTGAGGACAACTCAATGGACAGTGTAGGGAGAAAAGTTCCTGGCTCCTTGAATGCCGTTCCTGGAGACACTGCGATCAATGTGGGAGATATGTCAAGATGTGTGTTGGTTTTGAGGACGGCTCTCTGGAGAGTCTTAGCAAAGAGGTCACAGGGATAATCAGAGCAATTCTCAGAGACACTGAGAACAAGATGGACAGTTCCCTCCTGGCACTTTCCCTGTAGGAGATACCGCAAGACGTTTCTGTAGATTGGGCACAGCGCTCTGCAGGGTGTTAGCAGAGACTTTCCCGGGACAGTGAAACCCTATGTCAGAGACACTGAGAAGAAGCCCCAATGTTCCCTCCAGGCACTTTCAGTGTGGGTGCCTTCTCCACGTGGTTCCTGGTTTCCCTGCAGCGCTGAAGAGAATGTTAGCAAAGAGGTAACCGGCACAGCGAAAACAGTACTCAAAGACAGGGAGAGCAAGCTCTCTCTTGGCACTTTGGATGTGGGACATACAGCGAGATGTTTGCTGCTTTTGCGTTTGGCTGTTGGGAGATTTACAGCACAAAGATATCTAGTTGATTTGAAGCAGTTCCGAGAAAGTCTAAACATAATCGCCACTTCTCCCTCCTGGCACTTTCCATGTGGGAGATATAGCAGGATGTATATTGGTTTTGAGGACAACTCAATGGACAGTGTAGGGAGAAAAGTTCCTGGCTCCTTGAATGCCGTTCCTGGAGACACTGCGATCAATGTGGGAGATATGTCAAGATGTGTGTTGGTTTTGAGGACGGCTCTCTGGAGAGTCTTAGCAAAGAGGTCACAGGGATAATCAGAGCAATTCTCAGAGACACTGAGAACAAGATGGACAGTTCCCTCCTGGCACTTTCCCTGTAGGAGATACCGCAAGACGTTTCTGTAGATTGGGCACAGCGCTCTGCAGGGTGTTAGCAGAGACTTTCCCGGGACAGTGAAACCCTATGTCAGAGACACTGAGAAGAAGCCCCAATGTTCCCTCCAGGCACTTTCAGTGTGGGTGCCTTCTCCACGTGGTTCCTGGTTTCCCTGCAGCGCTGAAGAGAATGTTAGCAAAGAGGTAACCGGGACAGTGAAAACAGTACTCAAAGACAGGGAGAGCAAGCTCTCTCTTGGCACTTTGGATGTGGGACATACAGCGAGATGTTTGCTGCTTTTGCGTTTGGCTGTTGGGAGATTTACAGCACAAAGATATCTAGTTGATTTGAAGCAGTTCCGAGAAAGTCTAAACATAATCGCCACTTCTCCCTCCTGGCACTTTCCATGTGGGAGATATAGCAGGATGTATATTGGTTTTGAGGACAACTCAATGGACAGTGTAGGGAGAAAAGTTCCTGGCTCCTTGAATGCCGTTCCTGGAGACACTGCGATCAATGAGGGAGATATGTCAAGATGTGTGTTGGTTTTGAGGACGGCTCTCTGGAGAGTCTTAGCAAAGAGGTCACAGGGATAATCAGAGCAATTCTCAGAGACACTGAGAACAAGATGGACAGTTCCCTCCTGGCACTTTCCCTGTAGGAGATACCGCAAGACGTTTCTGTAGATTGGGCACAGCGCTCTGCAGGGTGTTAGCAGAGACTTTCCCGGGACAGTGAAACCCTATGTCAGAGACACTGAGAAGAAGCCCCAATGTTCCCTCCAGGCACTTTCAGTGTGGGTGCCTTCTCCACGTGGTTCCTGGTTTCCCTGCAGCGCTGAAGAGAATGTTAGCAAAGAGGTAACCGGCACAGCGAAAACAGTACTCAAAGACAGGGAGAGCAAGCTCTCTCTTGGCACTTTGGATGTGGGACATACAGCGAGATGTTTGCTGCTTTTGCGTTTGGCTGTTGGGAGATTTACAGCACAAAGATATCTAGTTGATTTGAAGCAGTTCCGAGGAAGTCTAAACATAATCCCCACTTCTCCCTCCTGGCACTTTCCATGTGGGAGATATAGCAGGATGTATATTGGTTTTGAGGACAACTCAATGGACAGTGTAGGGAGAAAAGTTCCTGGCTCCTTGAATGCCGTTCCTGGAGACACTGCGATCAATGAGGGAGATATGTCAAGATGTGTGTTGGTTTTGAGGACGGCTCTCTGGAGAGTCTTAGCAAAGAGGTCACAGGGATAATCAGAGCAATTCTCAGAGACACTGAGAACAAGCTCGACAATTCCCTCCTGGCACTTTCCCTGTAGGAGATACCGCAAGACGTTTCTGTAGATTGGGCACAGCGCTCTGCAGGGTGTTAGCAGAGACTTTCCCGGGACAGTGAAACCCTATGTCAGAGACACTGAGAAGAAGCCCCAATGTTCCCTCCAGGCACTTTCAGTGTGGGTGCCTTCTCCACGTGGTTCCTGGTTTCCCTGCAGCGCTGAAGAGAATGTTAGCAAAGAGGTAACCGGCACAACGAAAACAGTACTCAAAGACAGGGAGAGCAAGCTCTCTCTTGGCACTTTGGATGTGGGACATACAGCGAGATGTTTGCTGCTTTTGCGTTTGGCTGTTGGGAGATTTACAGCACAAAGATATCTAGTTGATTTGAAGCAGTTCCGAGGAAGTCTAAACATAATCCCCACTTCTCCCTCCTGGCACTTTCCATGTGGGAGATATAGCAGGATGTATATTGGTTTTGAGGACAACTCAATGGACAGTGTAGGGAGAAAAGTTCCTGGCTCCTTGAATGCCGTTCCTGGAGACACTGCGATCAATGAGGGAGATATGTCAAGATGTGTCTTGGTTTTGAGGACGGCTCTCTGGAGAGTCTTAGCAAAGAGGTCACAGGGATAATCAGAGCAATTCTCAGAGACACTGAGAACAAGCTCGACAATTCCCTCCTGGCACTTTCCCTGTAGGAGATACCGCAAGACGTTTCTGTAGATTGGGCACAGCGCTCTGCAGGGTGTTAGCAGAGACTTTCCCGGGACAGTGAAACCCTATGTCAGAGACACTGAGAAGAAGCCCCAATGTTCCCTCCAGGCACTTTCAGTGTGGGTGCCTTCTCCACGTGGTTCCTGGTTTCCCTGCAGCGCTGAAGAGAATGTTAGCAAAGAGGTAACCGGCACAGCGAAAACAGTACTCAAAGACAGGGAGAGCAAGCTCTCTCTTGGCACTTTGGATGTGGGACATACAGCGAGATGTTTGCTGCTTTTGCGTTTGGCTGTTGGGAGATTTACAGCACAAAGATATCTAGTTGATTTGAAGCAGTTCCGAGAAAGTCTAAACATAATCGCCACTTCTCCCTCCTGGCACTTTCCATGTGGGAGATATAGCAGGATGTATATTGGTTTTGAGGACAACTCAATGGACAGTGTAGGGAGAAAAGTTCCTGGCTCCTTGAATGCCGTTCCTGGAGACACTGCGATCAATGTGGGAGATATGTCAAGATGTGTGTTGGTTTTGAGGACGGCTCTCTGGAGAGTCTTAGCAAAGAGGTCACAGGGATAATCAGAGCAATTCTCAGAGACACTGAGAACAAGATGGACAGTTCCCTCCTGGCACTTTCCCTGTAGGAGATACCGCAAGACGTTTCTGTAGATTGGGCACAGCGCTCTGCAGGGTGTTAGCAGAGACTTTCCCGGGACAGTGAAACCCTATGTCAGAGACACTGAGAAGAAGCCCCAATGTTCCCTCCAGGCACTTTCAGTGTGGGTGCCTTCTCCACGTGGTTCCTGGTTTCCCTGCAGCGCTGAAGAGAATGTTAGCAAAGAGGTAACCGGCACAGCGAAAACAGTACTCAAAGACAGGGAGAGCAAGCTCTCTCTTGGCACTTTGGATGTGGGACATACAGCGAGATGTTTGCTGCTTTTGCGTTTGGCTGTTGGGAGATTTACAGCACAAAGATATCTAGTTGATTTGAAGCAGTTCCGAGAAAGTCTAAACATAATCGCCACTTCTCCCTCCTGGCACTTTCCATGTGGGAGATATAGCAGGATGTATATTGGTTTTGAGGACAACTCAATGGACAGTGTAGGGAGAAAAGTTCCTGGCTCCTTGAATGCCGTTCCTGGAGACACTGCGATCAATGAGGGAGATATGTCAAGATGTGTGTTGGTTTTGAGGACGGCTCTCTGGAGAGTCTTAGCAAAGAGGTCACAGGGATAATCAGAGCAATTCTCAGAGACACTGAGAACAAGATGGACAGTTCCCTCCTGGCACTTTCCCTGTAGGAGATACCGCAAGACGTTTCTGTAGATTGGGCACAGCGCTCTGCAGGGTGTTAGCAGAGACTTTCCCGGGACAGTGAAACCCTATGTCAGAGACACTGAGAAGAAGCCCCAATGTTCCCTCCAGGCACTTTCAGTGTGGGTGCCTTCTCCACGTGGTTCCTGGTTTCCCTGCAGCGCTGAAGAGAATGTTAGCAAAGAGGTAACCGGCACAGCGAAAACAGTACTCAAAGACAGGGAGAGCAAGCTCTCTCTTGGCACTTTGGATGTGGGACATACAGCGAGATGTTTGCTGCTTTTGCGTTTGGCTGTTGGGAGATTTACAGCACAAAGATATCTAGTTGATTTGAAGCAGTTCCGAGGAAGTCTAAACATAATCCCCACTTCTCCCTCCTGGCACTTTCCATGTGGGAGATATAGCAGGATGTATATTGGTTTTGAGGACAACTCAATGGACAGTGTAGGGAGAAAAGTTCCTGGCTCCTTGAATGCCGTTCCTGGAGACACTGCGATCAATGAGGGAGATATGTCAAGATGTGTCTTGGTTTTGAGGACGGCTCTCTGGAGAGTCTTAGCAAAGAGGTCACAGGGATAATCAGAGCAATTCTCAGAGACACTGAGAACAAGCTCGACAATTCCCTCCTGGCACTTTCCCTGTAGGAGATACCGCAAGACGTTTCTGTAGATTGGGCACAGCGCTCTGCAGGGTGTTAGCAGAGACTTTCCCGGGACAGTGAAACCCTATGTCAGAGACACTGAGAAGAAGCCCCAATGTTCCCTCCAGGCACTTTCAGTGTGGGTGCCTTCTCCACGTGGTTCCTGGTTTCCCTGCAGCGCTGAAGAGAATGTTAGCAAAGAGGTAACCGGCACAGCGAAAACAGTACTCAAAGACAGGGAGAGCAAGCTCTCTCTTGGCACTTTGGATGTGGGACATACAGCGAGATGTTTGCTGCTTTTGCGTTTGGCTGTTGGGAGATTTACAGCACAAAGATATCTAGTTGATTTGAAGCAGTTCCGAGAAAGTCTAAACATAATCGCCACTTCTCCCTCCTGGCACTTTCCATGTGGGAGATATAGCAGGATGTATATTGGTTTTGAGGACAACTCAATGGACAGTGTAGGGAGAAAAGTTCCTGGCTCCTTGAATGCCGTTCCTGGAGACACTGCGATCAATGTGGGAGATATGTCAAGATGTGTGTTGGTTTTGAGGACGGCTCTCTGGAGAGTCTTAGCAAAGAGGTCACAGGGATAATCAGAGCAATTCTCAGAGACACTGAGAACAAGATGGACAGTTCCCTCCTGGCACTTTCCCTGTAGGAGATACCGCAAGACGTTTCTGTAGATTGGGCACAGCGCTCTGCAGGGTGTTAGCAGAGACTTTCCCGGGACAGTGAAACCCTATGTCAGAGACACTGAGAAGAAGCCCCAATGTTCCCTCCAGGCACTTTCAGTGTGGGTGCCTTCTCCACGTGGTTCCTGGTTTCCCTGCAGCGCTGAAGAGAATGTTAGCAAAGAGGTAACCGGCACAGCGAAAACAGTACTCAAAGACAGGGAGAGCAAGCTCTCTCTTGGCACTTTGGATGTGGGACATACAGCGAGATGTTTGCTGCTTTTGCGTTTGGCTGTTGGGAGATTTACAGCACAAAGATATCTAGTTGATTTGAAGCAGTTCCGAGAAAGTCTAAACATAATCGCCACTTCTCCCTCCTGGCACTTTCCATGTGGGAGATATAGCAGGATGTATATTGGTTTTGAGGACAACTCAATGGACAGTGTAGGGAGAAAAGTTCCTGGCTCCTTGAATGCCGTTCCTGGAGACACTGCGATCAATGAGGGAGATATGTCAAGATGTGTGTTGGTTTTGAGGACGGCTCTCTGGAGAGTCTTAGCAAAGAGGTCACAGGGATAATCAGAGCAATTCTCAGAGACACTGAGAACAAGATGGACAGTTCCCTCCTGGCACTTTCCCTGTAGGAGATACCGCAAGACGTTTCTGTAGATTGGGCACAGCGCTCTGCAGGGTGTTAGCAGAGACTTTCCCGGGACAGTGAAACCCTATGTCAGAGACACTGAGAAGAAGCCCCAATGTTCCCTCCAGGCACTTTCAGTGTGGGTGCCTTCTCCACGTGGTTCCTGGTTTCCCTGCAGCGCTGAAGAGAATGTTAGCAAAGAGGTAACCGGCACAGCGAAAACAGTACTCAAAGAGAGGGAGAGCAAGCTCTCTCTTGGCACTTTGGATGTGGGACATACAGCGAGATGTTTGCTGCTTTTGCGTTTGGCTGTTGGGAGATTTACAGCACAAAGATATCTAGTTGATTTGAAGCAGTTCCGAGAAAGTCTAAACATAATCGCCACTTCTCCCTCCTGGCACTTTCCATGTGGGAGATATAGCAGGATGTATATTGGTTTTGAGGACAACTCAATGGACAGTGTAGGGAGAAAAGTTCCTGGCTCCTTGAATGCCGTTCCTGGAGACACTGCGATCAATGTGGGAGATATGTCAAGATGTGTGTTTGTTTTGAGGACGGCTCTCTGGAGAGTCTTAGCAAAGAGGTCACAGGGATAATCAGAGCAATTCTCAGAGACACTGAGAACAAGCTCGACAATTCCCTCCTGGCACTTTCCCTGTAGGAGATACCGCAAGACGTTTCTGTAGATTGGGCACAGCGCTCTGCAGGGTGTTAGCAGAGACTTTCCCGGGACAGTGAAACCCTATGTCAGAGACACTGAGAAGAAGCCCCAATGTTCCCTCCAGGCACTTTCAGTGTGGGTGCCTTCTCCACGTGGTTCCTGGTTTCCCTGCAGCGCTGAAGAGAATGTTAGCAAAGAGGTAACCGGCACAGCGAAAACAGTACTCAAAGACAGGGAGAGCAAGCTCTCTCTTGGCACTTTGGATGTGGGACATACAGCGAGATGTTTGCTGCTTTTGCGTTTGGCTGTTGGGAGATTTACAGCACAAAGATATCTAGTTGATTTGAAGCAGTTCCGAGAAAGTCTAAACATAATCGCCACTTCTCCCTCCTGGCACTTTCCATGTGGGAGATATAGCAGGATGTATATTGGTTTTGAGGACAACTCAATGGACAGTGTAGGGAGAAAAGTTCCTGGCTCCTTGAATGCCGTTCCTGGAGACACTGCGATCAATGTGGGAGATATGTCAAGATGTGTGTTGGTTTTGAGGACGGCTCTCTGGAGAGTCTTAGCAAAGAGGTCACAGGGATAATCAGAGCAATTCTCAGAGACACTGAGAACAAGATGGACAGTTCCCTCCTGGCACTTTCCCTGTAGGAGATACCGCAAGACGTTTCTGTAGATTGGGCACAGCGCTCTGCAGGGTGTTAGCAGAGACTTTCCCGGGACAGTGAAACCCTATGTCAGAGACACTGAGAAGAAGCCCCAATGTTCCCTCCAGGCACTTTCAGTGTGGGTGCCTTCTCCACGTGGTTCCTGGTTTCCCTGCAGCGCTGAAGAGAATGTTAGCAAAGAGGTAACCGGGACAGTGAAAACAGTACTCAAAGACAGGGAGAGCAAGCTCTCTCTTGGCACTTTGGATGTGGGACATACAGCGAGATGTTTGCTGCTTTTGCGTTTGGCTGTTGGGAGATTTACAGCACAAAGATATCTAGTTGATTTGAAGCAGTTCCGAGAAAGTCTAAACATAATCGCCACTTCTCCCTCCTGGCACTTTCCATGTGGGAGATATAGCAGGATGTATATTGGTTTTGAGGACAACTCAATGGACAGTGTAGGGAGAAAAGTTCCTGGCTCCTTGAATGCCGTTCCTGGAGACACTGCGATCAATGAGGGAGATATGTCAAGATGTGTGTTGGTTTTGAGGACGGCTCTCTGGAGAGTCTTAGCAAAGAGGTCACAGGGATAATCAGAGCAATTCTCAGAGACACTGAGAACAAGATGGACAGTTCCCTCCTGGCACTTTCCCTGTAGGAGATACCGCAAGACGTTTCTGTAGATTGGGCACAGCGCTCTGCAGGGTGTTAGCAGAGACTTTCCCGGGACAGTGAAACCCTATGTCAGAGACAATGAGAAGAAGCCCCAATGTTCCCTCCAGGCACTTTCAGTGTGGGTGCCTTCTCCACGTGGTTCCTGGTTTCCCTGCAGCGCTGAAGAGAATGTTAGCAAAGAGGTAACCGGCACAGCGAAAACAGTACTCAAAGACAGGGAGAGCAAGCTCTCTCTTGGCACTTTGGATGTGGGACATACAGCGAGATGTTTGCTGCTTTTGCGTTTGGCTGTTGGGAGATTTACAGCACAAAGATATCTAGTTGATTTGAAGCAGTTCCGAGGAAGTCTAAACATAATCCCCACTTCTCCCTCCTGGCACTTTCCATGTGGGAGATATAGCAGGATGTATATTGGTTTTGAGGACAACTCAATGGACAGTGTAGGGAGAAAAGTTCCTGGCTCCTTGAATGCCGTTCCTGGAGACACTGCGATCAATGAGGGAGATATGTCAAGATGTGTGTTGGTTTTGAGGACGGCTCTCTGGAGAGTCTTAGCAAAGAGGTCACAGGGATAATCAGAGCAATTCTCAGAGACACTGAGAACAAGCTCGACAATTCCCTCCTGGCACTTTCCCTGTAGGAGATACCGCAAGACGTTTCTGTAGATTGGGCACAGCGCTCTGCAGGGTGTTAGCAGAGACTTTCCCGGGACAGTGAAACCCTATGTCAGAGACACTGAGAAGAAGCCCCAATGTTCCCTCCAGGCACTTTCAGTGTGGGTGCCTTCTCCACGTGGTTCCTGGTTTCCCTGCAGCGCTGAAGAGAATGTTAGCAAAGAGGTAACCGGCACAACGAAAACAGTACTCAAAGACAGGGAGAGCAAGCTCTCTCTTGGCACTTTGGATGTGGGACATACAGCGAGATGTTTGCTGCTTTTGCGTTTGGCTGTTGGGAGATTTACAGCACAAAGATATCTAGTTGATTTGAAGCAGTTCCGAGGAAGTCTAAACATAATCCCCACTTCTCCCTCCTGGCACTTTCCATGTGGGAGATATAGCAGGATGTATATTGGTTTTGAGGACAACTCAATGGACAGTGTAGGGAGAAAAGTTCCTGGCTCCTTGAATGCCGTTCCTGGAGACACTGCGATCAATGAGGGAGATATGTCAAGATGTGTCTTGGTTTTGAGGACGGCTCTCTGGAGAGTCTTAGCAAAGAGGTCACAGGGATAATCAGAGCAATTCTCAGAGACACTGAGAACAAGCTCGACAATTCCCTCCTGGCACTTTCCCTGTAGGAGATACCGCAAGACGTTTCTGTAGATTGGGCACAGCGCTCTGCAGGGTGTTAGCAGAGACTTTCCCGGGACAGTGAAACCCTATGTCAGAGACACTGAGAAGAAGCCCCAATGTTCCCTCCAGGCACTTTCAGTGTGGGTGCCTTCTCCACGTGGTTCCTGGTTTCCCTGCAGCGCTGAAGAGAATGTTAGCAAAGAGGTAACCGGCACAGCGAAAACAGTACTCAAAGACAGGGAGAGCAAGCTCTCTCTTGGCACTTTGGATGTGGGACATACAGCGAGATGTTTGCTGCTTTTGCGTTTGGCTGTTGGGAGATTTACAGCACAAAGATATCTAGTTGATTTGAAGCAGTTCCGAGAAAGTCTAAACATAATCGCCACTTCTCCCTCCTGGCACTTTCCATGTGGGAGATATAGCAGGATGTATATTGGTTTTGAGGACAACTCAATGGACAGTGTAGGGAGAAAAGTTCCTGGCTCCTTGAATGCCGTTCCTGGAGACACTGCGATCAATGTGGGAGATATGTCAAGATGTGTGTTGGTTTTGAGGACGGCTCTCTGGAGAGTCTTAGCAAAGAGGTCACAGGGATAATCAGAGCAATTCTCAGAGACACTGAGAACAAGATGGACAGTTCCCTCCTGGCACTTTCCCTGTAGGAGATACCGCAAGACGTTTCTGTAGATTGGGCACAGCGCTCTGCAGGGTGTTAGCAGAGACTTTCCCGGGACAGTGAAACCCTATGTCAGAGACACTGAGAAGAAGCCCCAATGTTCCCTCCAGGCACTTTCAGTGTGGGTGCCTTCTCCACGTGGTTCCTGGTTTCCCTGCAGCGCTGAAGAGAATGTTAGCAAAGAGGTAACCGGCACAGCGAAAACAGTACTCAAAGACAGGGAGAGCAAGCTCTCTCTTGGCACTTTGGATGTGGGACATACAGCGAGATGTTTGCTGCTTTTGCGTTTGGCTGTTGGGAGATTTACAGCACAAAGATATCTAGTTGATTTGAAGCAGTTCCGAGAAAGTCTAAACATAATCGCCACTTCTCCCTCCTGGCACTTTCCATGTGGGAGATATAGCAGGATGTATATTGGTTTTGAGGACAACTCAATGGACAGTGTAGGGAGAAAAGTTCCTGGCTCCTTGAATGCCGTTCCTGGAGACACTGCGATCAATGAGGGAGATATGTCAAGATGTGTGTTGGTTTTGAGGACGGCTCTCTGGAGAGTCTTAGCAAAGAGGTCACAGGGATAATCAGAGCAATTCTCAGAGACACTGAGAACAAGATGGACAGTTCCCTCCTGGCACTTTCCCTGTAGGAGATACCGCAAGACGTTTCTGTAGATTGGGCACAGCGCTCTGCAGGGTGTTAGCAGAGACTTTCCCGGGACAGTGAAACCCTATGTCAGAGACACTGAGAAGAAGCCCCAATGTTCCCTCCAGGCACTTTCAGTGTGGGTGCCTTCTCCACGTGGTTCCTGGTTTCCCTGCAGCGCTGAAGAGAATGTTAGCAAAGAGGTAACCGGGACAGCGAAAACAGTACTCAAAGACAGGGAGAGCAAGCTCTCTCTTGGCACTTTGGATGTGGGACATACAGCGAGATGTTTGCTGCTTTTGCGTTTGGCTGTTGGGAGATTTACAGCACAAAGATATCTAGTTGATTTGAAGCAGTTCCGAGGAAGTCTAAACATAATCCCCACTTCTCCCTCCTGGCACTTTCCATGTGGGAGATATAGCAGGATGTATATTGGTTTTGAGGACAACTCAATGGACAGTGTAGGGAGAAAAGTTCCTGGCTCCTTGAATGCCGTTCCTGGAGACACTGCGATCAATGAGGGAGATATGTCAAGATGTGTCTTGGTTTTGAGGACGGCTCTCTGGAGAGTCTTAGCAAAGAGGTCACAGGGATAATCAGAGCAATTCTCAGAGACACTGAGAACAAGCTCGACAATTCCCTCCTGGCACTTTCCCTGTAGGAGATACCGCAAGACGTTTCTGTAGATTGGGCACAGCGCTCTGCAGGGTGTTAGCAGAGACTTTCCCGGGACAGTGAAACCCTATGTCAGAGACACTGAGAAGAAGCCCCAATGTTCCCTCCAGGCACTTTCAGTGTGGGTGCCTTCTCCACGTGGTTCCTGGTTTCCCTGCAGCGCTGAAGAGAATGTTAGCAAAGAGGTAACCGGCACAGCGAAAACAGTACTCAAAGACAGGGAGAGCAAGCTCTCTCTTGGCACTTTGGATGTGGGACATACAGCGAGATGTTTGCTGCTTTTGCGTTTGGCTGTTGGGAGATTTACAGCACAAAGATATCTAGTTGATTTGAAGCAGTTCCGAGAAAGTCTAAACATAATCGCCACTTCTCCCTCCTGGCACTTTCCATGTGGGAGATATAGCAGGATGTATATTGGTTTTGAGGACAACTCAATGGACAGTGTAGGGAGAAAAGTTCCTGGCTCCTTGAATGCCGTTCCTGGAGACACTGCGATCAATGTGGGAGATATGTCAAGATGTGTGTTGGTTTTGAGGACGGCTCTCTGGAGAGTCTTAGCAAAGAGGTCACAGGGATAATCAGAGCAATTCTCAGAGACACTGAGAACAAGATGGACAGTTCCCTCCTGGCACTTTCCCTGTAGGAGATACCGCAAGACGTTTCTGTAGATTGGGCACAGCGCTCTGCAGGGTGTTAGCAGAGACTTTCCCGGGACAGTGAAACCCTATGTCAGAGACACTGAGAAGAAGCCCCAATGTTCCCTCCAGGCACTTTCAGTGTGGGTGCCTTCTCCACGTGGTTCCTGGTTTCCCTGCAGCGCTGAAGAGAATGTTAGCAAAGAGGTAACCGGCACAGCGAAAACAGTACTCAAAGACAGGGAGAGCAAGCTCTCTCTTGGCACTTTGGATGTGGGACATACAGCGAGATGTTTGCTGCTTTTGCGTTTGGCTGTTGGGAGATTTACAGCACAAAGATATCTAGTTGATTTGAAGCAGTTCCGAGAAAGTCTAAACATAATCGCCACTTCTCCCTCCTGGCACTTTCCATGTGGGAGATATAGCAGGATGTATATTGGTTTTGAGGACAACTCAATGGACAGTGTAGGGAGAAAAGTTCCTGGCTCCTTGAATGCCGTTCCTGGAGACACTGCGATCAATGAGGGAGATATGTCAAGATGTGTGTTGGTTTTGAGGACGGCTCTCTGGAGAGTCTTAGCAAAGAGGTCACAGGGATAATCAGAGCAATTCTCAGAGACACTGAGAACAAGATGGACAGTTCCCTCCTGGCACTTTCCCTGTAGGAGATACCGCAAGACGTTTCTGTAGATTGGGCACAGCGCTCTGCAGGGTGTTAGCAGAGACTTTCCCGGGACAGTGAAACCCTATGTCAGAGACACTGAGAAGAAGCCCCAATGTTCCCTCCAGGCACTTTCAGTGTGGGTGCCTTCTCCACGTGGTTCCTGGTTTCCCTGCAGCGCTGAAGAGAATGTTAGCAAAGAGGTAACCGGCACAGCGAAAACAGTACTCAAAGAGAGGGAGAGCAAGCTCTCTCTTGGCACTTTGGATGTGGGACATACAGCGAGATGTTTGCTGCTTTTGCGTTTGGCTGTTGGGAGATTTACAGCACAAAGATATCTAGTTGATTTGAAGCAGTTCCGAGAAAGTCTAAACATAATCGCCACTTCTCCCTCCTGGCACTTTCCATGTGGGAGATATAGCAGGATGTATATTGGTTTTGAGGACAACTCAATGGACAGTGTAGGGAGAAAAGTTCCTGGCTCCTTGAATGCCGTTCCTGGAGACACTGCGATCAATGTGGGAGATATGTCAAGATGTGTGTTTGTTTTGAGGACGGCTCTCTGGAGAGTCTTAGCAAAGAGGTCACAGGGATAATCAGAGCAATTCTCAGAGACACTGAGAACAAGCTCGACAATTCCCTCCTGGCACTTTCCCTGTAGGAGATACCGCAAGACGTTTCTGTAGATTGGGCACAGCGCTCTGCAGGGTGTTAGCAGAGACTTTCCCGGGACAGTGAAACCCTATGTCAGAGACACTGAGAAGAAGCCCCAATGTTCCCTCCAGGCACTTTCAGTGTGGGTGCCTTCTCCACGTGGTTCCTGGTTTCCCTGCAGCGCTGAAGAGAATGTTAGCAAAGAGGTAACCGGCACAGCGAAAACAGTACTCAAAGACAGGGAGAGCAAGCTCTCTCTTGGCACTTTGGATGTGGGACATACAGCGAGATGTTTGCTGCTTTTGCGTTTGGCTGTTGGGAGATTTACAGCACAAAGATATCTAGTTGATTTGAAGCAGTTCCGAGAAAGTCTAAACATAATCGCCACTTCTCCCTCCTGGCACTTTCCATGTGGGAGATATAGCAGGATGTATATTGGTTTTGAGGACAACTCAATGGACAGTGTAGGGAGAAAAGTTCCTGGCTCCTTGAATGCCGTTCCTGGAGACACTGCGATCAATGTGGGAGATATGTCAAGATGTGTGTTGGTTTTGAGGACGGCTCTCTGGAGAGTCTTAGCAAAGAGGTCACAGGGATAATCAGAGCAATTCTCAGAGACACTGAGAACAAGATGGACAGTTCCCTCCTGGCACTTTCCCTGTAGGAGATACCGCAAGACGTTTCTGTAGATTGGGCACAGCGCTCTGCAGGGTGTTAGCAGAGACTTTCCCGGGACAGTGAAACCCTATGTCAGAGACACTGAGAAGAAGCCCCAATGTTCCCTCCAGGCACTTTCAGTGTGGGTGCCTTCTCCACGTGGTTCCTGGTTTCCCTGCAGCGCTGAAGAGAATGTTAGCAAAGAGGTAACCGGGACAGTGAAAACAGTACTCAAAGACAGGGAGAGCAAGCTCTCTCTTGGCACTTTGGATGTGGGACATACAGCGAGATGTTTGCTGCTTTTGCGTTTGGCTGTTGGGAGATTTACAGCACAAAGATATCTAGTTGATTTGAAGCAGTTCCGAGAAAGTCTAAACATAATCGCCACTTCTCCCTCCTGGCACTTTCCATGTGGGAGATATAGCAGGATGTATATTGGTTTTGAGGACAACTCAATGGACAGTGTAGGGAGAAAAGTTCCTGGCTCCTTGAATGCCGTTCCTGGAGACACTGCGATCAATGAGGGAGATATGTCAAGATGTGTGTTGGTTTTGAGGACGGCTCTCTGGAGAGTCTTAGCAAAGAGGTCACAGGGATAATCAGAGCAATTCTCAGAGACACTGAGAACAAGATGGACAGTTCCCTCCTGGCACTTTCCCTGTAGGAGATACCGCAAGACGTTTCTGTAGATTGGGCACAGCGCTCTGCAGGGTGTTAGCAGAGACTTTCCCGGGACAGTGAAACCCTATGTCAGAGACAATGAGAAGAAGCCCCAATGTTCCCTCCAGGCACTTTCAGTGTGGGTGCCTTCTCCACGTGGTTCCTGGTTTCCCTGCAGCGCTGAAGAGAATGTTAGCAAAGAGGTAACCGGCACAGCGAAAACAGTACTCAAAGAGAGGGAGAGCAAGCTCTCTCTTGGCACTTTGGATGTGGGACATACAGCGAGATGTTTGCTGCTTTTGCGTTTGGCTGTTGGGAGATTTACAGCACAAAGATATCTAGTTGATTTGAAGCAGTTCCGAGAAAGTCTAAACATAATCGCCACTTCTCCCTCCTGGCACTTTCCATGTGGGAGATATAGCAGGATGTATATTGGTTTTGAGGACAACTCAATGGACAGTGTAGGGAGAAAAGTTCCTGGCTCCTTGAATGCCGTTCCTGGAGACACTGCGATCAATGAGGGAGATATGTCAAGATGTGTGTTGGTTTTGAGGACGGCTCTCTGGAGAGTCTTAGCAAAGAGGTCACAGGGATAATCAGAGCAATTCTCAGAGACACTGAGAACAAGATGGACAGTTCCCTCCTGGCACTTTCCCTGTAGGAGATACCGCAAGACGTTTCTGTAGATTGGGCACAGCGCTCTGCAGGGTGTTAGCAGAGACTTTCCCGGGACAGTGAAACCCTATGTCAGAGACACTGAGAAGAAGCCCCAATGTTCCCTCCAGGCACTTTCAGTGTGGGTGCCTTCTCCACGTGGTTCCTGGTTTCCCTGCAGCGCTGAAGAGAATGTTAGCAAAGAGGTAACCGGCACAGCGAAAACAGTACTCAAAGACAGGGAGAGCAAGCTCTCTCTTGGCACTTTGGATGTGGGACATACAGCGAGATGTTTGCTGCTTTTGCGTTTGGCTGTTGGGAGATTTACAGCACAAAGATATCTAGTTGATTTGAAGCAGTTCCGAGAAAGTCTAAACATAATCGCCACTTCTCCCTCCTGGCACTTTCCATGTGGGAGATATAGCAGGATGTATATTGGTTTTGAGGACAACTCAATGGACAGTGTAGGGAGAAAAGTTCCTGGCTCCTTGAATGCCGTTCCTGGAGACACTGCGATCAATGTGGGAGATATGTCAAGATGTGTGTTGGTTTTGAGGACGGCTCTCTGGAGAGTCTTAGCAAAGAGGTCACAGGGATAATCAGAGCAATTCTCAGAGACACTGAGAACAAGATGGACAGTTCCCTCCTGGCACTTTCCCTGTAGGAGATACCGCAAGACGTTTCTGTAGATTGGGCACAGCGCTCTGCAGGGTGTTAGCAGAGACTTTCCCGGGACAGTGAAACCCTATGTCAGAGACACTGAGAAGAAGCCCCAATGTTCCCTCCAGGCACTTTCAGTGTGGGTGCCTTCTCCACGTGGTTCCTGGTTTCCCTGCAGCGCTGAAGAGAATGTTAGCAAAGAGGTAACCGGGACAGTGAAAACAGTACTCAAAGACAGGGAGAGCAAGCTCTCTCTTGGCACTTTGGATGTGGGACATACAGCGAGATGTTTGCTGCTTTTGCGTTTGGCTGTTGGGAGATTTACAGCACAAAGATATCTAGTTGATTTGAAGCAGTTCCGAGAAAGTCTAAACATAATCGCCACTTCTCCCTCCTGGCACTTTCCATGTGGGAGATATAGCAGGATGTATATTGGTTTTGAGGACAACTCAATGGACAGTGTAGGGAGAAAAGTTCCTGGCTCCTTGAATGCCGTTCCTGGAGACACTGCGATCAATGAGGGAGATATGTCAAGATGTGTGTTGGTTTTGAGGACGGCTCTCTGGAGAGTCTTAGCAAAGAGGTCACAGGGATAATCAGAGCAATTCTCAGAGACACTGAGAACAAGATGGACAGTTCCCTCCTGGCACTTTCCCTGTAGGAGATACCGCAAGACGTTTCTGTAGATTGGGCACAGCGCTCTGCAGGGTGTTAGCAGAGACTTTCCCGGGACAGTGAAACCCTATGTCAGAGACACTGAGAAGAAGCCCCAATGTTCCCTCCAGGCACTTTCAGTGTGGGTGCCTTCTCCACGTGGTTCCTGGTTTCCCTGCAGCGCTGAAGAGAATGTTAGCAAAGAGGTAACCGGCACAGCGAAAACAGTACTCAAAGACAGGGAGAGCAAGCTCTCTCTTGGCACTTTGGATGTGGGACATACAGCGAGATGTTTGCTGCTTTTGCGTTTGGCTGTTGGGAGATTTACAGCACAAAGATATCTAGTTGATTTGAAGCAGTTCCGAGAAAGTCTAAACATAATCGCCACTTCTCCCTTCTGGCACTTTCCATGTGGGAGATATAGCAGGATGTATATTGGTTTTGAGGACAACTCAATGGACAGTGTAGGGAGAAAAGTTCCTGGCTCCTTGAATGCCGTTCCTGGAGACACTGCGATCAATGAGGGAGATATGTCAAGATGTGTGTTGGTTTTGAGGACGGCTCTCTGGAGAGTCTTAGCAAAGAGGTCACAGGGATAATCAGAGCAATTCTCAGAGACACTGAGAACAAGATGGACAGTTCCCTCCTGGCACTTTCCCTGTAGGAGATACCGCAAGACGTTTCTGTAGATTGGGCACAGCGCTCTGCAGGGTGTTAGCAGAGACTTTCCCGGGACAGTGAAACCCTATGTCAGAGACACTGAGAAGAAGCCCCAATGTTCCCTCCAGGCACTTTCAGTGTGGGTGCCTTCTCCACGTGGTTCCTGGTTTCCCTGCAGCGCTGAAGAGAATGTTAGCAAAGAGGTAACCGGCACAGCGAAAACAGTACTCAAAGAGAGGGAGAGCAAGCTCTCTCTTGGCACTTTGGATGTGGGACATACAGCGAGATGTTTGCTGCTTTTGCGTTTGGCTGTTGGGAGATTTACAGCACAAAGATATCTAGTTGATTTGAAGCAGTTCCGAGAAAGTCTAAACATAATCGCCACTTCTCCCTCCTGGCACTTTCCATGTGGGAGATATAGCAGGATGTATATTGGTTTTGAGGACAACTCAATGGACAGTGTAGGGAGAAAAGTTCCTGGCTCCTTGAATGCCGTTCCTGGAGACACTGCGATCAATGTGGGAGATATGTCAAGATGTGTGTTTGTTTTGAGGACGGCTCTCTGGAGAGTCTTAGCAAAGAGGTCACAGGGATAATCAGAGCAATTCTCAGAGACACTGAGAACAAGATGGACAGTTCCCTCCTGGCACTTTCCCTGTAGGAGATACCGCAAGACGTTTCTGTAGATTGGGCACAGCGCTCTGCAGGGTGTTAGCAGAGACTTTCCCGGGACAGTGAAACCCTATGTCAGAGACACTGAGAAGAAGCCCCAATGTTCCCTCCAGGCACTTTCAGTGTGGGTGCCTTCTCCACGTGGTTCCTGGTTTCCCTGCAGCGCTGAAGAGAATGTTAGCAAAGAGGTAACCGGCACAGCGAAAACAGTACTCAAAGACAGGGAGAGCAAGCTCTCTCTTGGCACTTTGGATGTGGGACATACAGCGAGATGTTTGCTGCTTTTGCATTTGGCTGTTGGGAGATTTACAGCACAAAGATATCTAGTTGATTTGAAGCAGTTCCGAGAAAGTCTAAACATAATCGCCACTTCTCCCTCCTGGCACTTTCCATGTGGGAGATATAGCAGGATGTATATTGGTTTTGAGGACAACTCAATGGACAGTGTAGGGAGAAAAGTTCCTGGCTCCTTGAATGCCGTTCCTGGAGACACTGCGATCAATGAGGGAGATATGTCAAGATGTGTGTTGGTTTTGAGGACGGCTCTCTGGAGAGTCTTAGCAAAGAGGTCACAGGGATAATCAGAGCAATTCTCAGAGACACTGAGAACAAGATGGACAGTTCCCTCCTGGCACTTTCCCTGTAGGAGATACCGCAAGACGTTTCTGTAGATTGGGCACAGCGCTCTGCAGGGTGTTAGCAGAGACTTTCCCGGGACAGTGAAACCCTATGTCAGAGACACTGAGAAGAAGCCCCAATGTTCCCTCCAGGCACTTTCAGTGTGGGTGCCTTCTCCACGTGGTTCCTGGTTTCCCTGCAGCGCTGAAGAGAATGTTAGCAAAGAGGTAACCGGCACAGCGAAAACAGTACTCAAAGACAGGGAGAGCAAGCTCTCTCTTGGCACTTTGGATGTGGGACATACAGCGAGATGTTTGCTGCTTTTGCGTTTGGCTGTTGGGAGATTTACAGCACAAAGATATCTAGTTGATTTGAAGCAGTTCCGAGAAAGTCTAAACATAATCGCCACTTCTCCCTCCTGGCACTTTCCATGTGGGAGATATAGCAGGATGTATATTGGTTTTGAGGACAACTCAATGGACAGTGTAGGGAGAAAAGTTCCTGGCTCCTTGAATGCCGTTCCTGGAGACACTGCGATCAATGAGGGAGATATGTCAAGATGTGTGTTGGTTTTGAGGACGGCTCTCTGGAGAGTCTTAGCAAAGAGGTCACAGGGATAATCAGAGCAATTCTCAGAGACACTGAGAACAAGATGGACAGTTCCCTCCTGGCACTTTCCCTGTAGGAGATACCGCAAGACGTTTCTGTAGATTGGGCACAGCGCTCTGCAGGGTGTTAGCAGAGACTTTCCCGGGACAGTGAAACCCTATGTCAGAGACACTGAGAAGAAGCCCCAATGTTCCCTCCAGGCACTTTCAGTGTGGGTGCCTTCTCCACGTGGTTCCTGGTTTCCCTGCAGCGCTGAAGAGAATGTTAGCAAAGAGGTAACCGGCACAGCGAAAACAGTACTCAAAGAGAGGGAGAGCAAGCTCTCTCTTGGCACTTTGGATGTGGGACATACAGCGAGATGTTTGCTGCTTTTGCGTTTGGCTGTTGGGAGATTTACAGCACAAAGATATCTAGTTGATTTGAAGCAGTTCCGAGAAAGTCTAAACATAATCGCCACTTCTCCCTCCTGGCACTTTCCATGTGGGAGATATAGCAGGATGTATATTGGTTTTGAGGACAACTCAATGGACAGTGTAGGGAGAAAAGTTCCTGGCTCCTTGAATGCCGTTCCTGGAGACACTGCGATCAATGTGGGAGATATGTCAAGATGTGTGTTTGTTTTGAGGACGGCTCTCTGGAGAGTCTTAGCAAAGAGGTCACAGGGATAATCAGAGCAATTCTCAGAGACACTGAGAACAAGATGGACAGTTCCCTCCTGGCACTTTCCCTGTAGGAGATACCGCAAGACGTTTCTGTAGATTGGGCACAGCGCTCTGCAGGGTGTTAGCAGAGACTTTCCCGGGACAGTGAAACCCTATGTCAGAGACACTGAGAAGAAGCCCCAATGTTCCCTCCAGGCACTTTCAGTGTGGGTGCCTTCTCCACGTGGTTCCTGGTTTCCCTGCAGCGCTGAAGAGAATGTTAGCAAAGAGGTAACCGGGACAGCGAAAACAGTACTCAAAGACAGGGAGAGCAAGCTCTCTCTTGGCACTTTGGATGTGGGACATACAGCGAGATGTTTGCTGCTTTTGCGTTTGGCTGTTGGGAGATTTACAGCACAAAGATATCTAGTTGATTTGAAGCAGTTCCGAGAAAGTCTAAACATAATCGCCACTTCTCCCTCCTGGCACTTTCCATGTGGGAGATATAGCAGGATGTATATTGGTTTTGAGGACAACTCAATGGACAGTGTAGGGAGAAAAGTTCCTGGCTCCTTGAATGCCGTTCCTGGAGACACTGCGATCAATGAGGGAGATATGTCAAGATGTGTGTTGGTTTTGAGGACGGCTCTCTGGAGAGTCTTAGCAAAGAGGTCACAGGGATAATCAGAGCAATTCTCAGAGACACTGAGAACAAGATGGACAGTTCCCTCCTGGCACTTTCCCTGTAGGAGATACCGCAAGACGTTTCTGTAGATTGGGCACAGCGCTCTGCAGGGTGTTAGCAGAGACTTTCCCGGGACAGTGAAACCCTATGTCAGAGACACTGAGAAGAAGCCCCAATGTTCCCTCCAGGCACTTTCAGTGTGGGTGCCTTCTCCACGTGGTTCCTGGTTTCCCTGCAGCGCTGAAGAGAATGTTAGCAAAGAGGTAACCGGCACAGCGAAAACAGTACTCAAAGACAGGGAGAGCAAGCTCTCTCTTGGCACTTTGGATGTGGGACATACAGCGAGATGTTTGCTGCTTTTGCGTTTGGCTGTTGGGAGATTTACAGCACAAAGATATCTAGTTGATTTGAAGCAGTTCCGAGGAAGTCTAAACATAATCCCCACTTCTCCCTCCTGGCACTTTCCATGTGGGAGATATAGCAGGATGTATATTGGTTTTGAGGACAACTCAATGGACAGTGTAGGGAGAAAAGTTCCTGGCTCCTTGAATGCCGTTCCTGGAGACACTGCGATCAATGAGGGAGATATGTCAAGATGTGTGTTGGTTTTGAGGACGGCTCTCTGGAGAGTCTTAGCAAAGAGGTCACAGGGATAATCAGAGCAATTCTCAGAGACACTGAGAACAAGCTCGACAATTCCCTCCTGGCACTTTCCCTGTAGGAGATACCGCAAGACGTTTCTGTAGATTGGGCACAGCGCTCTGCAGGGTGTTAGCAGAGACTTTCCCGGGACAGTGAAACCCTATGTCAGAGACACTGAGAAGAAGCCCCAATGTTCCCTCCAGGCACTTTCAGTGTGGGTGCCTTCTCCACGTGGTTCCTGGTTTCCCTGCAGCGCTGAAGAGAATGTTAGCAAAGAGGTAACCGGCACAGCGAAAACAGTACTCAAAGACAGGGAGAGCAAGCTCTCTCTTGGCACTTTGGATGTGGGACATACAGCGAGATGTTTGCTGCTTTTGCGTTTGGCTGTTGGGAGATTTACAGCACAAAGATATCTAGTTGATTTGAAGCAGTTCCGAGGAAGTCTAAACATAATCCCCACTTCTCCCTCCTGGCACTTTCCATGTGGGAGATATAGCAGGATGTATATTGGTTTTGAGGACAACTCAATGGACAGTGTAGGGAGAAAAGTTCCTGGCTCCTTGAATGCCGTTCCTGGAGACACTGCGATCAATGAGGGAGATATGTCAAGATGTGTGTTGGTTTTGAGGACGGCTCTCTGGAGAGTCTTAGCAAAGAGGTCACAGGGATAATCAGAGCAATTCTCAGAGACACTGAGAACAAGCTCGACAATTCCCTCCTGGCACTTTCCCTGTAGGAGATACCGCAAGACGTTTCTGTAGATTGGGCACAGCGCTCTGCAGGGTGTTAGCAGAGACTTTCCCGGGACAGTGAAACCCTATGTCAGAGACACTGAGAAGAAGCCCCAATGTTCCCTCCAGGCACTTTCAGTGTGGGTGCCTTCTCCACGTGGTTCCTGGTTTCCCTGCAGCGCTGAAGAGAATGTTAGCAAAGAGGTAACCGGCACAGCGAAAACAGTACTCAAAGAGAGGGAGAGCAAGCTCTCTCTTGGCACTTTGGATGTGGGACATACAGCGAGATGTTTGCTGCTTTTGCGTTTGGCTGTTGGGAGATTTACAGCACAAAGATATCTAGTTGATTTGAAGCAGTTCCGAGAAAGTCTAAACATAATCGCCACTTCTCCCTCCTGGCACTTTCCATGTGGGAGATATAGCAGGATGTATATTGGTTTTGAGGACAACTCAATGGACAGTGTAGGGAGAAAAGTTCCTGGCTCCTTGAATGCCGTTCCTGGAGACACTGCGATCAATGTGGGAGATATGTCAAGATGTGTGTTGGTTTTGAGGACGGCTCTCTGGAGAGTCTTAGCAAAGAGGTCACAGGGATAATCAGAGCAATTCTCAGAGACACTGAGAACAAGATGGACAGTTCCCTCCTGGCACTTTCCCTGTAGGAGATACCGCAAGACGTTTCTGTAGATTGGGCACAGCGCTCTGCAGGGTGTTAGCAGAGACTTTCCCGGGACAGTGAAACCCTATGTCAGAGACACTGAGAAGAAGCCCCAATGTTCCCTCCAGGCACTTTCAGTGTGGGTGCCTTCTCCACGTGGTTCCTGGTTTCCCTGCAGCGCTGAAGAGAATGTTAGCAAAGAGGTAACCGGCACAGCGAAAACAGTACTCAAAGACAGGGAGAGCAAGCTCTCTCTTGGCACTTTGGATGTGGGACATACAGCGAGATGTTTGCTGCTTTTGCGTTTGGCTGTTGGGAGATTTACAGCACAAAGATATCTAGTTGATTTGAAGCAGTTCCGAGAAAGTCTAAACATAATCGCCACTTCTCCCTCCTGGCACTTTCCATGTGGGAGATATAGCAGGATGTATATTGGTTTTGAGGACAACTCAATGGACAGTGTAGGGAGAAAAGTTCCTGGCTCCTTGAATGCCGTTCCTGGAGACACTGCGATCAATGAGGGAGATATGTCAAGATGTGTGTTGGTTTTGAGGACGGCTCTCTGGAGAGTCTTAGCAAAGAGGTCACAGGGATAATCAGAGCAATTCTCAGAGACACTGAGAACAAGATGGACAGTTCCCTCCTGGCACTTTCCCTGTAGGAGATACCGCAAGACGTTTCTGTAGATTGGGCACAGCGCTCTGCAGGGTGTTAGCAGAGACTTTCCCGGGACAGTGAAACCCTATGTCAGAGACACTGAGAAGAAGCCCCAATGTTCCCTCCAGGCACTTTCAGTGTGGGTGCCTTCTCCACGTGGTTCCTGGTTTCCCTGCAGCGCTGAAGAGAATGTTAGCAAAGAGGTAACCGGCACAGCGAAAACAGTACTCAAAGAGAGGGAGAGCAAGCTCTCTCTTGGCACTTTGGATGTGGGACATACAGCGAGATGTTTGCTGCTTTTGCGTTTGGCTGTTGGGAGATTTACAGCACAAAGATATCTAGTTGATTTGAAGCAGTTCCGAGAAAGTCTAAACATAATCGCCACTTCTCCCTCCTGGCACTTTCCATGTGGGAGATATAGCAGGATGTATATTGGTTTTGAGGACAACTCAATGGACAGTGTAGGGAGAAAAGTTCCTGGCTCCTTGAATGCCGTTCCTGGAGACACTGCGATCAATGTGGGAGATATGTCAAGATGTGTGTTGGTTTTGAGGACGGCTCTCTGGAGAGTCTTAGCAAAGAGGTCACAGGGATAATCAGAGCAATTCTCAGAGACACTGAGAACAAGCTCGACAATTCCCTCCTGGCACTTTCCCTGTAGGAGATACCGCAAGACGTTTCTGTAGATTGGGCACAGCGCTCTGCAGGGTGTTAGCAGAGACTTTCCCGGGACAGTGAAACCCTATGTCAGAGACACTGAGAAGAAGCCCCAATGTTCCCTCCAGGCACTTTCAGTGTGGGTGCCTTCTCCACGTGGTTCCTGGTTTCCCTGCAGCGCTGAAGAGAATGTTAGCAAAGAGGTAACCGGCACAGCGAAAACAGTACTCAAAGACAGGGAGAGCAAGCTCTCTCTTGGCACTTTGGATGTGGGACATACAGCGAGATGTTTGCTGCTTTTGCGTTTGGCTGTTGGGAGATTTACAGCACAAAGATATCTAGTTGATTTGAAGCAGTTCCGAGGAAGTCTAAACATAATCCCCACTTCTCCCTCCTGGCACTTTCCATGTGGGAGATATAGCAGGATGTATATTGGTTTTGAGGACAACTCAATGGACAGTGTAGGGAGAAAAGTTCCTGGCTCCTTGAATGCCGTTCCTGGAGACACTGCGATCAATGAGGGAGATATGTCAAGATGTGTGTTGGTTTTGAGGACGGCTCTCTGGAGAGTCTTAGCAAAGAGGTCACAGGGATAATCAGAGCAATTCTCAGAGACACTGAGAACAAGCTCGACAATTCCCTCCTGGCACTTTCCCTGTAGGAGATACCGCAAGACGTTTCTGTAGATTGGGCACAGCGCTCTGCAGGGTGTTAGCAGAGACTTTCCCGGGACAGTGAAACCCTATGTCAGAGACACTGAGAAGAAGCCCCAATGTTCCCTCCAGGCACTTTCAGTGTGGGTGCCTTCTCCACGTGGTTCCTGGTTTCCCTGCAGCGCTGAAGAGAATGTTAGCAAAGAGGTAACCGGCACAGCGAAAACAGTACTCAAAGAGAGGGAGAGCAAGCTCTCTCTTGGCACTTTGGATGTGGGACATACAGCGAGATGTTTGCTGCTTTTGCGTTTGGCTGTTGGGAGATTTACAGCACAAAGATATCTAGTTGATTTGAAGCAGTTCCGAGAAAGTCTAAACATAATCGCCACTTCTCCCTCCTGGCACTTTCCATGTGGGAGATATAGCAGGATGTATATTGGTTTTGAGGACAACTCAATGGACAGTGTAGGGAGAAAAGTTCCTGGCTCCTTGAATGCCGTTCCTGGAGACACTGCGATCAATGTGGGAGATATGTCAAGATGTGTGTTGGTTTTGAGGACGGCTCTCTGGAGAGTCTTAGCAAAGAGGTCACAGGGATAATCAGAGCAATTCTCAGAGACACTGAGAACAAGATGGACAGTTCCCTCCTGGCACTTTCCCTGTAGGAGATACCGCAAGACGTTTCTGTAGATTGGGCACAGCGCTCTGCAGGGTGTTAGCAGAGACTTTCCCGGGACAGTGAAACCCTATGTCAGAGACACTGAGAAGAAGCCCCAATGTTCCCTCCAGGCACTTTCAGTGTGGGTGCCTTCTCCACGTGGTTCCTGGTTTCCCTGCAGCGCTGAAGAGAATGTTAGCAAAGAGGTAACCGGCACAGCGAAAACAGTACTCAAAGACAGGGAGAGCAAGCTCTCTCTTGGCACTTTGGATGTGGGACATACAGCGAGATGTTTGCTGCTTTTGCGTTTGGCTGTTGGGAGATTTACAGCACAAAGATATCTAGTTGATTTGAAGCAGTTCCGAGAAAGTCTAAACATAATCGCCACTTCTCCCTCCTGGCACTTTCCATGTGGGAGATATAGCAGGATGTATATTGGTTTTGAGGACAACTCAATGGACAGTGTAGGGAGAAAAGTTCCTGGCTCCTTGAATGCCGTTCCTGGAGACACTGCGATCAATGAGGGAGATATGTCAAGATGTGTGTTGGTTTTGAGGACGGCTCTCTGGAGAGTCTTAGCAAAGAGGTCACAGGGATAATCAGAGCAATTCTCAGAGACACTGAGAACAAGATGGACAGTTCCCTCCTGGCACTTTCCCTGTAGGAGATACCGCAAGACGTTTCTGTAGATTGGGCACAGCGCTCTGCAGGGTGTTAGCAGAGACTTTCCCGGGACAGTGAAACCCTATGTCAGAGACACTGAGAAGAAGCCCCAATGTTCCCTCCAGGCACTTTCAGTGTGGGTGCCTTCTCCACGTGGTTCCTGGTTTCCCTGCAGCGCTGAAGAGAATGTTAGCAAAGAGGTAACCGGCACAGCGAAAACAGTACTCAAAGACAGGGAGAGCAAGCTCTCTCTTGGCACTTTGGATGTGGGACATACAGCGAGATGTTTGCTGCTTTTGCGTTTGGCTGTTGGGAGATTTACAGCACAAAGATATCTAGTTGATTTGAAGCAGTTCCGAGAAAGTCTAAACATAATCGCCACTTCTCCCTCCTGGCACTTTCCATGTGGGAGATATAGCAGGATGTATATTGGTTTTGAGGACAACTCAATGGACAGTGTAGGGAGAAAAGTTCCTGGCTCCTTGAATGCCGTTCCTGGAGACACTGCGATCAATGTGGGAGATATGTCAAGATGTGTGTTGGTTTTGAGGACGGCTCTCTGGAGAGTCTTAGCAAAGAGGTCACAGGGATAATCAGAGCAATTCTCAGAGACACTGAGAACAAGCTCGACAATTCCCTCCTGGCACTTTCCCTGTAGGAGATACCGCAAGACGTTTCTGTAGATTGGGCACAGCGCTCTGCAGGGTGTTAGCAGAGACTTTCCCGGGACAGTGAAACCCTATGTCAGAGACACTGAGAAGAAGCCCCAATGTTCCCTCCAGGCACTTTCAGTGTGGGTGCCTTCTCCACGTGGTTCCTGGTTTCCCTGCAGCGCTGAAGAGAATGTTAGCAAAGAGGTAACCGGCACAGCGAAAACAGTACTCAAAGACAGGGAGAGCAAGCTCTCTCTTGGCACTTTGGATGTGGGACATACAGCGAGATGTTTGCTGCTTTTGCGTTTGGCTGTTGGGAGATTTACAGCACAAAGATATCTAGTTGATTTGAAGCAGTTCCGAGAAAGTCTAAACATAATCGCCACTTCTCCCTCCTGGCACTTTCCATGTGGGAGATATAGCAGGATGTATATTGGTTTTGAGGACAACTCAATGGACAGTGTAGGGAGAAAAGTTCCTGGCTCCTTGAATGCCGTTCCTGGAGACACTGCGATCAATGTGGGAGATATGTCAAGATGTGTGTTGGTTTTGAGGACGGCTCTCTGGAGAGTCTTAGCAAAGAGGTCACAGGGATAATCAGAGCAATTCTCAGAGACACTGAGAACAAGATGGACAGTTCCCTCCTGGCACTTTCCCTGTAGGAGATACCGCAAGACGTTTCTGTAGATTGGGCACAGCGCTCTGCAGGGTGTTAGCAGAGACTTTCCCGGGACAGTGAAACCCTATGTCAGAGACACTGAGAAGAAGCCCCAATGTTCCCTCCAGGCACTTTCAGTGTGGGTGCCTTCTCCACGTGGTTCCTGGTTTCCCTGCAGCGCTGAAGAGAATGTTAGCAAAGAGGTAACCGGCACAGCGAAAACAGTACTCAAAGACAGGGAGAGCAAGCTCTCTCTTGGCACTTTGGATGTGGGACATACAGCGAGATGTTTGCTGCTTTTGCGTTTGGCTGTTGGGAGATTTACAGCACAAAGATATCTAGTTGATTTGAAGCAGTTCCGAGAAAGTCTAAACATAATCGCCACTTCTCCCTCCTGGCACTTTCCATGTGGGAGATATAGCAGGATGTATATTGGTTTTGAGGACAACTCAATGGACAGTGTAGGGAGAAAAGTTCCTGGCTCCTTGAATGCCGTTCCTGGAGACACTGCGATCAATGAGGGAGATATGTCAAGATGTGTGTTGGTTTTGAGGACGGCTCTCTGGAGAGTCTTAGCAAAGAGGTCACAGGGATAATCAGAGCAATTCTCAGAGACACTGAGAACAAGATGGACAGTTCCCTCCTGGCACTTTCCCTGTAGGAGATACCGCAAGACGTTTCTGTAGATTGGGCACAGCGCTCTGCAGGGTGTTAGCAGAGACTTTCCCGGGACAGTGAAACCCTATGTCAGAGACACTGAGAAGAAGCCCCAATGTTCCCTCCAGGCACTTTCAGTGTGGGTGCCTTCTCCACGTGGTTCCTGGTTTCCCTGCAGCGCTGAAGAGAATGTTAGCAAAGAGGTAACCGGCACAGCGAAAACAGTACTCAAAGACAGGGAGAGCAAGCTCTCTCTTGGCACTTTGGATGTGGGACATACAGCGAGATGTTTGCTGCTTTTGCGTTTGGCTGTTGGGAGATTTACAGCACAAAGATATCTAGTTGATTTGAAGCAGTTCCGAGAAAGTCTAAACATAATCGCCACTTCTCCCTCCTGGCACTTTCCATGTGGGAGATATAGCAGGATGTATATTGGTTTTGAGGACAACTCAATGGACAGTGTAGGGAGAAAAGTTCCTGGCTCCTTGAATGCCGTTCCTGGAGACACTGCGATCAATGAGGGAGATATGTCAAGATGTGTGTTGGTTTGAGGACGGCTCTCTGGAGAGTCTTAGCAAAGAGGTCACAGGGATAATCAGAGCAATTCTCAGAGACACTGAGAACAAGATGGACAGTTCCCTCCTGGCACTTTCCCTGTAGGAGATACCGCAAGACGTTTCTGTAGATTGGGCACAGCGCTCTGCAGGGTGTTAGCAGAGACTTTCCCGGGACAGTGAAACCCTATG